>NW_012104754.1:955041-959636 GCF_000951045.1 Mandrillus leucophaeus | reverse complement strand
CCCTGGCTAGAGTACAGTTGCATGATCACAGCATCACAGCTCACTGCAGCCTCGACCTCCTGGGCTCAAGCAATCCTCCCACCCCAGCACCCCGAGTAGCTGGGACTACAGATGCATGCCCCCACATCCAGCTAATTTTTGTATTTTTTGTAGAGATGGAGTTTTGCCATGTGGCCCAGACTGGTCTCAAATTCCTGGACTTAAGCAATTCCCCTACCTCAGTTTCCCAGTGCTGGGTTTACAGGCATGAGCCACCATGCCCGGCAATAATCTTCTCTATATAATTGTTGTGACATTCTTTTTTCATTAATCCTGGCATAAGGTGAGCCCCGGTCTTTCCCCAAAGTGTTCCAGACACTGGGAGGCCAATAACATCTCCTGAGATTCTGTAAGCCTAGTGAATCCCTATTACTTTTATGTCAGATGTCCCCCAAAGGACATGACAACTACATGAAAGAAGTTTAATGATATAATTTTACTTATATTTTATGTTTTAGACCCGCTTGTAAGATATCTCCACTGCTAATACTGACCTAGACGTTTACTAGTGTCAGTCATGGGCTCTCAGGAAAATTGTTTTTAAGCTACTGGGGGAAAACATGATATTTTAACCCCTCTTGGTGAGTTTTAGCATGCCAATCATTAGCTTAGCTGGTGAGAAAGGGTGAGCTGCATGGACTCACCAAAACAATATGTTACAGTTTCAAAAAAAAAAAAAAAAAATAGAGGGGAGGAGACAAACAGTGTAAGTATGGCATGGAACTTTTGAGTAGAGCTATAAATCTAATTTCTCCATAAAGACACAAGGATTGTCAGTAATGAAAAGGGCAATAAATTAGCCTAGCTGCTCAAAAATGAGGCTAGGAAACAAAGAAGCTGAGGCCAATGACCAGCCTACATTGCAGTTAGGAATCAAATAACAGCCTCTGAGTAATTTATTTTCAAGTTACGCTGGTTGCAAAATCGATGCAACACTGGACCACTGTGAAAAACTGCAATTACTTTGGAATTAAGAAATTTGGGCGTTGTGAGTAGGAGAGGTATTTACTTGATCTTCAGCTCTTGAAAGAGACAGTCTGATTTGGAGGTGGGTGGCTTTGTGTATAGCATATGTGACATATTTAAACTCTACGCAACATGGATATAATACAATGAGTATTCTAGTACTTCCTCACTAATTGTATTTCCATTTTGACTGTTGTTGCCGGCTTTCCCGTCTAACCTAAAAATTTTATACCCCTAGGAAGAATGAAGAACCCTGAGTGTGAGATTTAATGAGAGGATATGCCAAGTGCTATATCAAAGTGGGTCATGATTTTATTAAGTTGCATTAAACATTGATGACTGTTGGCCTCGAGCACTTTCAACCTCCCTGTTTCCTTGAAGTCAGGAATAACGTTGGAATTTTAAAATTATTCTCTACAGGGGATGACTTGAATTTCTAGGGCAGTCATCATGGAAGAGGCACGTTCCCGGTTGAAGACTGCTTCTCCTGGGTGCTGTCTCAAATGTATTTTTTGTGTTTTGTATTTTGTATGCTTTGTGGTATATTTAAACTGCCAACCGTTGTAGTCTTTGAGATCCAACAAAGACTCCATTCTGTTAACTTTGGCATGCTTCTTTGCTAAGCTGAGAAATGTGTAACACGTTGGTGTCCGCTCAGAATTTGAAGGAAATCTACCAGCCTGGCCTCACCCTCATGTAACACATACTTGTGTAGCTTGTTCTTCCAAAGCCCCACTGGCGATCTTTGAGAAAAAAAACAAAACAAAACTATCTGATTAGCAGTCATGCAACTCTACAATTTTCTGTGCTATCTAGAACAGCAATTCAGAGGGAATGAGCTGAAATAGTCACTTTTTTTTTTTTTTTTGAGTGTCAGAGAGGTGATGGGTGCTTATCACATGCTTATATAAATGATAATTTAACGTGAGGTGAAGAGCCTTATGGGAGAAATACATGGGCTGGTGATACTTAAAAATTAAAACACTTAGATCACAATCTAGGTCATAAGTATGCTATTATTTTGATATCTGTTTCAAAAATTTTGTATAGTTTCCTTTAAAAATTTAGTCTAAGTTCCAGTGACCTAATATATAAAAAACTCTATGTGTATGTATGTATACACACATATACACATATATGGTATATATATATACATACACATAAAAGGCTATATATAAAAAGTTGTAGATATAAAAGGATATATGTAAAGATCCTTTTATGTATTTGCATATAATATCCTTTTAGGTCTATATTCTCTCTCTGTGTCTGACTATATATATGCTTATACATATATTCTTTCTTAGAGAGAAAATAATCTTGATATAGCTGGAGGGTCGTAAATGTAGATACTTGTCAGTCAATTCTCAAGATCCAGGAATGACTTTGGGAGGCCGAGGTGGGCCGATCACGAGGTCAGGAGTTCGAGATCAGACTGGCCAACATAGTGAAACCCCGTCTCACTAAAAATACAAAAATTAGCTGGACTTGGTGGTGCGCGCCTGTAGGCCCAGCTACTTGGGAGACTGAGGCAGGAGAATCGCTTGAACCTGGGAAGTGGAGGTTGTGGTGAACTGCGATCAAGCCTCTGCACTCCAACCTGGACAACAGAGTGAGACTCCATCTCAAAAAAAAAAAAAAAAAAGTCCAGGAATGAACTATTTTCATGGGCGGGAAAGACATAGAAAGAGAGATAGATTACTCTTACAAACATTGTCCACTCAGCAGTTATACTGGAAAGAAATATTATTCACTGTAAAGGCAACTGCAAAAGAGAAAAAATTGGACAGTGGTGGTTGCTGAATCAATTTACTGAAATTTCTTAGCTGTCTCTGCAAATTGAACTCTTGTTGGCACTGATGAATATCCAGGATAATGCTAGACACAGAAGAATCTCAACTTGGCTGCTTCAGCGAAGATAATGCTTTGTAGCTACCTTCAATCCAGAGAAAGTAGTTTAAAAGGGTAACAGAATTACACCTTGGTATTTGTTTTTCTTTCTTTTAAAAATATTTTTATTCTCTTTAGAGAAAGTTTAAAGTTCTTGAGACCTATATTTACTGCTAACTTTCTTTGTGTTTTTTTTGAAATGGAGTCTCACTCTGTCACCCAGGCTGGAGTGCAGTGGGGTGATCTCAGCTCACTGCAACCACCACCTCCCAGGTTCAAGTGATTCTCGTGCCTCAGCCTCCCAAGTGGCTGGGAATACAGGCATGTGCCACCACACCCGGCTAATTTTTGTGTTTTTAGTAGAGATGGAGTTTCACCATGTTGGCCAGGTTGGTCTTGAACTCTTGACCTCAAGTGATCTGCCTGCCTTGGCCTCCCAAAATGCTGGGATTACAGGCATGAGCCACTGTGCCTGGCCTCTGCTAACTTTCAACCATGACATTTACCTCTGTCGTTATCACCTTTCACCTTGGCCATCATTATAGATTCATAGTGTCCAGCTTCAAAAGGGCCCTTGGCACTGCTCTGTGGTCACTCTGGTCTCCATCTCAGGACAAGGCGTGTCCCTAGGGCTCAGACCCTCGTTCTCCCCAACTCCTCAGGTGTATTGGGTTCTACCCTGCTCCTCTCACTCTGGGCTTTTCTATCTTCCTCACTAACATGGCTTTTTCCTTCAGCATTTAAACTTATCCTTTACCAAGAAAACGCTTGGTTTTCTAAAAGATATCACACACTATCAGTCCTGGTTGTTTGTATAATGTTTCTCCCTTTGCATTGAAAATCTTCACCTAGCTGCTAGATAAGAGTTTTTGCAATCAATCGTGGTCATCCTCTCCTCCTGGAAATCAGATCTTGTTCTCCAAGACTGGGATAGACCCCTCTGACTCTGTTCCTCTTATTCCTGTATCTATCACATCACAGGATCTATCGTGATGAATTACAACTGTTTATTGGCTTATCTGTCTTGTCTATTATGTTGTAAATAGCTCAAGAGCAGGGATTACAGCAAAGGAATATATATTATCTTTGGATGATGATGATGATGATGATGGTTTAGTAATAATGATATAACGATAAAGATGACAATAACATTAATGATGACTATGATGCTGCTGCTGCTGATGGTGATGGTGGTGGTGATGATGACGATGATGACGATGATGATGTTGATGCTGGTGATGTCCAGCAATATTGAATGCTGTTCATGTGCCAGGCACTGTACTAAGTGCTTTACATGAATGATCTTATTTTACCCTCACCTTGATACTATGAAGCAGGTTCCGTTTTTTTTTTTAATTATACTTTAAGTTCTAGGGTACAGGTGTACAACGTGTAGGTTTGCTACATATGTGTACATGTGCCGTGTTGGTTTGCTGCATCCATTAACCCATCATTTACATTAGGTATTTCTCCTAATGCTATCCCTCCCCCATCCCCCCAGTCCACAACAGGCCCTGTTGTGTGATGTTCCCCGCTCTGTGTCCGAGTGTCCTCATTGTTCAATTCCCACCTATGAGTGAGAACATGTGGTGTTTGCTTTTCTGTCCTTGCGATAGTTTGCTCAGAATGATGGTTTCCAGCTTCATCCATGTCCCTACAAAGGACATGACCTCATCCTTTTTTATGGCTGCATAGTATTCCAT
>NW_012104754.1:914312-951206 GCF_000951045.1 Mandrillus leucophaeus | reverse complement strand
CTGGTACCATTCCTTCTGAAACTATTCCAATCAATAGAAAAAGAGGGAATCCTCCCTAACTCATTTTATGAGGCCAGCCTCATCCTGATAACAAAGCCTGGCAGACACACAACAAAAAAAGAGAATTTTTAGACCAATATCCCTCATGAATATCGATGCAAAAATCCTCAATAAAATACTGGCAAACCAAATCCAGCAGTACATCAAAAAGCTTATCCACCATGATCAAGTTGGCTTCATCCTCGGGATGCAAGTCTGGTTCAACATACGCAAATCAATAAGTGTAATCCATCACATAAACAGAACCAAAGACAAAAACCACATGATTATCTCAATAGAGGCAGTAAAGGCCTTTGACAAAATTCAACAGCCCTTCATGTGAAAAACTCAAACTAGTTATTGTTGGAAAGTATCTCAAAATAGTAAGAGCTGTTTATGACAAACCCACAGCCAGTATCATACTGAATGGGCAAAAACTGGAAGCATTCCCTTTGAAAACTGGCACAAGACAGGGATGCCCTCTCTCACCACACCTATTCAGCATAGTGTTGGAAGTTCTGGCCAGGGCAATCAGGCAAGAGAAAGAAATAAAGGGTATTCAAGTAGGAAAAGAGGAAATCAAATTGTCCCTGTTTGCAGATGGCATAATTGTATATTTAGAAAACCCCATCGTCTCTGCCCAAAATCTCCTTAAGCTGATAAGCAACTTCAGCAAAGTCTCAGGATACAAAATCAATGTGCAAAAGTCACAAGCATTCTTATACACCAATAACAGACAGAGAGCCAAATCATGAGTGAACTCCCATTCACAATTGCTACAAAGAGAATAAAATACCAAGGAATCCAGCTTACAATGGATGTGAAGGACCTTTTCAAGGAGAACTACAAACCACTGCTCAACAAAATAAAAGAGGACACAAACAAATGGAAGAACATTCCATGCTCATGGATAGGAAGAATCAATATCATGAAAATGGCCATACTGCCCAAGGTAATTTGTAGATTCAATGCCATCCCCATTAAGCTACCAAAGACTTTCTTCACCGAATTGGAAAAAACTACTTCAAAGTTCATATGGAACCAAAAAAGAGCCTGCATTGCCAAGACAATCTTAAGCCAAATGAACAAAGCTGGAGGCATCATGCTACCTGATTTCAAACTATACTACAAGGCTACAATAACCAAAACAGCATGGTACTGGTACCAAAACAGAGACATAGACCAGGTTCTGTTTTTATCCCTATTACATAGAGCAGTTCTCAGGAAGGTTAAGTAACTTTCTCAAGGTCACATGACTTGTGGGCGTTGGTTTTGAACTCCCCTGCAGAGCTGTACTCTTATTAAACAGCTAGTACATTGAATTTTCAGTTTCTGGAAAACATCTTGGTGACTGTGTTGCTGTTAGGGAATTATTGCATAGCTTGTTAACTTATAATAGCATAAATCATCACAGTGGTAGGCATGTGAGCATACACATGAAACTGACTGTTAAAAAAAACTGACCAATCAGTTTAAATGTTTAGAATATCCAACAAATCAACATTTAGCTGAAATGCGTACTTTGACAAGTGCACTTTTAGGTTTACATTTGTGTATATACAATGTAGAGGGATTGATAAAGCTGTATTTTAAGAAACCAATTAGAAAATAAAATCTGCGAGCTGTGCTTCTCTCATGGTAGTTATAGAAGCTACTGCTCTGAATTTACTGCTAATTTAGATTAATTTCTATCCCACCAGCTGCATGCGAAAGAATGTTCTCCACATTTTCTTTTTAAAAAAGTGAGGTAAAACACTTGCACGCAGCACGTTCCATACCTCATTTTTAAATGACCTTAAATGTGGAATAGTTTTAAATAAATATTCGATTTTCTTACTTGATTCTGTCATCAGTGGCATAAACAAACTAACTTTGTTTATTTTAATGTCTGGAGCTTCTGCTCTAAGACATATGTGAGCAATTATATCATCCTAACATCTTAACTCACCTTTTTCTGTTTTAAAAAGACAAGCATAATTTGCTTTTTTCTTCTCCTCTTCATTTATTGCCAATGTGTTGATGTTCATCATTTCTAAATAATATGGCAAACACGTCAATGGCTCCTTTCTTCAAGAAGGCCAAATGTTGTAACATTTGGATATTTTTAAGGATATTTGAAATAAATGTTTTTATATTTTGGGAAACAGCTTTCTTAGTTTTCATTGAAAAAAAACCCCATAAAACATTCTCCATAGGTAGTAATTTAGGTACATTTACAGCAACAAAGTAAAAGAGGCATCAGTCTAGTAGTTTTGGAAATAGATGAAGAATGAAAATGTCTATTACAGCTGAATGCAGATAATTAAAACCAAAAGGACAAGGGACAGTAGAGAAATTCTCATAATATTAAAATATGGGGTTGTGTGAAATATGCTTATGTACCATCTTGTAATAAAGTGTTGTGGCAAGCATTATAAATCAAACCCATAAAGTAGTGGAAGTAGAATTTATGTACCTATAACAGCCCTGTGCATACTGTCTTAAATGATATGTGCTTACAGAGCGAGTGAATGAATCTTAGAGACAGCATAGGGTAGTGTTTAATTACACAGGTTCCACCACCTGGATTCTGCCACTGGGTTTGCCCCATCCTAGTGATGTGATGTGGGACAAACAAGTTGGTTTCTCTGGGCTTTTGCTTATATGTATAATATGGATAATAATGGTACCTTTGTGATAGCATTGTTATGAAGATTAAATGCCTTGATATAGAAGGCATTTTGACAGTCTCTGGCACATAGTAACCTTATATGTGTAAGCTTTGGTTGTACGATTGTTTTTCATTCTTATTCTTCTCAAAGGAATAAAGTGAAGGGGAAGCTGATAGTATCAGAACTCATCTGCTTTGATATGAAGAAAAACATGCAAGCATCACAACACAAGGTTAAACTGCTGAAAGGGGTCCAATTCCAACGAACTAACACCCAGATGCGAAGTGACCTGAGAGCGGAAAACTGAACGTCAACTTGTGTATCTGCTCCAGTCGGTTGCTAGTGACAGTGTGAAATGACAAGCTGAGGAGGCAGGAAGGCTGGTATGGACCTCGGGGAGGAGCGTGCTGTGGTCACGTGATGTTTGCCAAGTGTCAGGAGCTGTGGGTGTTGCAGTTCACCCCATATTTTCCTTCCCTTGCCTAGAGCAAGTTCACACACCCAGGCCTGCTGATTGAGCCAAATTCACTTCTTGTGAAAGAGTTGAGAGAGAGAGAGAGAACACTCATCTCTATCAATTTGACCAGGATATAGCTCTACCTGCTTCTATCAGCTGAGACCAAATGTTCAGCTAAGCACAGTCAGGAAATCCTTCAGCTGCCTGCCAAATAGTCCTTTATCCTGTGAGGTGGGACCAGTTTACTAAAATTTCCCTTTCTTTGGCAAAGGCCCCTGCTAAATGCTCCTGAACAATGTCTGCAATGCACTTTCTAATGGGCTTAACAAATTACAAAGTAACAATTTTTATCATCCATGGAGAATTTCTTCACCACTATCTTCAAATTCCCAAAGTGTCTTGTCTAATCCTACTATTTGTCTTCACTCACAGTAACTCACTAATCAATGACATTCGTGGAGTCTAATGAATCACCTAGTAAATGGCTGTTATGCATTAAAGTCAGCATATCAAGCATGTTGGGATATTTGAAGAAACCTGCAAAGTAACACACTTTATATGCATCATCTCACTAAGTTTATAAGCATCCTGAACAGTACATACTATCCCCGTTTTACAGTTGAGAATACTGACATAGATAGATATGTAACTCTTCCAAGATTACTTACCTAGAAATGGGCAGAACTGGAATTTCAGGTATATCTGACTCCAGAATCATAGTTCATCATTTTCGCTTGTTTGCTTTTCTGATGAGTTTGTAGGTACTCTTACTCTTGTTGTCTTACTCTTGTGCCAATGTAAAATCTAGCTCCATGGAAAAGAGGCCACTGGGAATGGCCAGGTTGTAATTATCTAGTCATCAAACATTACAAAGGAACTGACTGAGCATGAAGGCTAGAAGAGACCAACTCTTGGCCTTGGTCACACCACTGGACAAGCAGGTGCTACTATCCCTGGTTAAGCAGGATGCCTCTGGGGCCAGCACAGCCTTTTACATGTGGGCGTCAGATATTGGGTGGACAGTTGGAGGAGGACTGGGCAGATAGGGTGTTGGGAATGCAACAGCATCTGGGATCTCTTTACATTGATAAGTTCTATATTCCAGATTAATGTGCTAGTAAAATAACTGAAAAAATCTATCAGATTCGCGTTTCATGTAATACTTTAAACACTTGTGCATACCAGCACAAAGCAGAACCTGAAAGAGCTCAATCTGGATGGATTGTATACCTGGCTGATGGAAGACACACAGTTTAAAAATAATGGAAAATATGACCATGCTTTGCAGCAAAGAGCTCTCACAGTCAGGTGCAAATTATCATGCCTGAGAAGGTAGGAAAGGATGTAAAACAGTCTAGGCTAACTTTCGGAGTTTGATAAATTTCACAAGATTTGAAATCCTGGATCATCTTATTGTTCTTTTACTTAAAGAGAAGTCTTGACCAAAATATCTGTGAACATAAGATTGAAAATGAGAGAATAAGCTTTTAATTTCAGCTTGTGTAGATGTAGGTCAGAACAGAGTGGAGCCTCTATAGTAACTTCCAGCTGTGAGCAGAACTGTTCTCTCTCACCCCTTCCCCTAGAAGATCCCAGGAGCTCTGTATCACTCCCTGAAGATTTTACGTAGACAGGAAGTTGTTTAAAGACTATCTCTTGGATCCTCACAGAGGGACTCCAGTGCACTTCCTGAAAACCTACGAAAAAATAGTTTTATATTTAGTGAAAATGAATGGAAATGTGAGTGTCAGCTGATATTGTCTTCTGAAGTCAAAATTTAGGAACAAATCCTGGATGTGGGAGATGAGAGAGACACCTGTCTGGGTTTTTCCAGACACATGAATGTGATGAAAAACAAAAATGGTGGTGGAGAAGGACTGTCCTAGATTTAGGGAGACTGAAGAGACGTAATAACCGTAATAACAAGTGCAATGTGTGAACGTTGAGTGGATCTTAGGTTAGGAAAAAAAAGTTGTGAAAGACATTTTTGGAGACAATAAGTATTTCAAGGTGAAGTCTTATAATGACTGTAATTTGCTATTAAACCACTCAGAAGAAAAAAAAAAAGATAAAACTAGAGAGATAAAGAAAACATAGCAAAATATTAACAGTTGGTGAATCTAAGGAAAGAGAATTCAGGTGCTTCATGATACTATTCATTCTGCTTTTTTGAAGGTTTGAAAGTTTTATAAATAGAAAGTTGGAAAACACGATCCCTAAGACTGTGTCTCTTTTCTGGAATGCCACATGCAGAACTCATCTCACAGATCAGCAACTGTCTTCTGAGTGTCCACCAGGTGCAGACATCTTCTTGAGACATGTTTTATGTTTTGCTTATTTCTATTTTGTCTTTCCCAGAATGGTGACTTGGCTTTGCATACACTCAGCACTTTGAAGTACTGCTATAATTTTTAAAGTAAATTCTATTTTAAATAAATGCTGCTTGCTAGATGAGTCACCTTGGACAATTTACTTCACATTTGAGAGTGTATCATCTCCCTGATTCCTGACACTCCCATTTGTGAAAACTTCATCTCCAAGTTTCTCCTCTTGGGTGGTTGGTTTCTGAAGACGCCCAGAGCTCATGCTGTGTCTGGGAGTGACCACAAGATGGCACTGTTTCAGAACACTGTTCTACTGGGAAGGAGGACATGAGAGTGTAGTTGAGCCATTGACAAAGCAAGCTTCAATGGCAGAAGGCTGGCAGATCGAATGCTGTGTTGGATATCCAAAATATTTGAAACAAAGACCTAGTAGGTGGACTGGGAGAAAGACAATATGAGTTGTCCTTGTTATATCCCTTGCCTAGAGCTCAATCAATTTATATAACAATATTCCCATGGAATTTGAAGTATTTTCTTGTTTGTACCACCACTGAGTTTATAATTTTCCTCCAACTGTCTCTGTTGTCATGTGTTAATGCAACTTCACTTGGCATTTTTCTTGGTTATCCATGACCCACTAAATTTACTATGTAAGACATACAAACTGCATTCTACATTTGCTCTCTATTTGTGGTACACATTCTAAATATGACTAACAATGAATATTCTTGCCTCCTATATGTATCCATAGAATTATAGATTTTTGGATGTTACTATGATCCATCCATCAACCTTAAAAATCAAAGAAGAAAATGTTTCTCATTTAGAACCATTGTGTATGTTCTAACCATTATGTAGGTTGGACTTTTATATTCTGTAAGGATCTGGTGACTGAAATGTATGATTTTGATGACATTGCGACAAAGCAAACCAAAGTCATCTTTGTCCCAAGTCCAGTGGAGACTCAGTAAATTCCAGAAGAGTCTAATAGAAACAAAACTTGATGACTATGCAATTTTCTTTGGATGAGCTTCAAATTGAGGCTATAGATCACTGTGAATGTCTAGGAGAGTTCAGTGTTGCTGAAACCAACCCAAAGCTTGAGAAGAGGATAGGAGGCTGTTCTGGGATCCTCTTGCAAATGTGTCCCTTATTCCATAAATCTGCTTGTCCTTGTCTCTGGTGAGGGCTCTTTGGCAGGACTCTTTTCATTTCTGCAAGGTGAGCTTGATGTCTGGTGACGCATCATTTGGGGTCTTTTTCTCTGACAGCCTCCTGATAAATTCTTCCCCAAATAGACAGCCACGTGAGTAACTGTGTTTAATGGATTATCTCTTTAGGACAGTATAACCTTTGGATTATTCTGGGCTGAGTGAAGTACAAATGTTTATCTTCCACTTGGCGAACCCGCAGAATTAATCCCTGGCTCATTTATCAGGTCAACCGGCAAAATGGCTTCCTACTGTGTGATGCAGTGGTATGCATAGAAAAGTTCATACTTGGACTGGGGCCTATGAGCTTAAATTGTCGTAGGCTGCCTTAGTGGTTAGTATATGTTCTGCTATTTCACAATTATGGATTATCTTTTTTTTTTTTAACATGGAGTCTTGCTCTGTCACTCAGGCTGGAGTGCAGTGGCCAATATCAGCTCACTGCAACCTCCACATCCTTGGTTCAAGCGATTCTCCTGCCTCAGTCAGTAGCTGGTATTACAGGGGCATGCCACCATGCCCAGCTAAGTTAGTAGCGATGGGGTTTCTGCTATATTGGTAAGGTGGGTCTCGAACTCCTGACCTCAAGTGATCTGCCAGCCTCAGCCTCCCAAAGTGCTGGTATTACAGGAGTGAGCCACTGTACCTGACCTACAGTTATGGATTATCTTTTGTTTCTGATTTTCTGAAAGCTCCAGGGATTAACTGTGAAGTGGGATGAATTATTGTGAAGTCTACTGTTCTGCGTATAAACACTAGAGTCAGTATTTTGCCTCTGACATCATGATACGCTATTGTTATCCAGACTCCATTCTTCAGATTTGCATTTGATCACTGATTAAGTTTTTCCCCCCTAAAGTGGAACACACTTTATCACCCTGGAAAGTAATGACTAGAGCTAAAGTTTTTATAACAGACCCTATCTTTTCTAATTGTTTATAAAACTTTAAAATTAGGAAAAGACTGGAATAATTTAGAAATGCATTAAGGCAGTTATTTCCTGATTGGTTGCATGAAGTTACCACAGTTTCTAACATCTGTTCCTTTCAATACGTTAGCAAACTGCATCATCTCAGGTCGTTAGGATAGGAACTGGCCAGGGCATCCCATTTTGCCTTTAAAGTAGTTCCAGTGTCCTGCAGGATGTAAGGATTCCAACATTAAACAATAGCTAATGGTAGCTATGCTGCCAGGAAGAAAGATTTCAAAACAACAGATTAAGCAAGATGACATACTCTTTTATGGTTCAAAGAGTGTAAAATATAAGATGGTGTAAATATTGAATGAAAGAGAGTTGTTTTCATCTGAGTGGAAACTTAGTACTAAATCTCTCAACTGAGATGAATTCAGTAGTGTTGGAGATGTGAATGATTCTGACCTGATCCCTGCTTCCTTCAAATGGCTGAGCCATGAGTCCTCACTACTGCCTGATAGGTTCTCATCTCTTTCTTTTTTCAGGATGTTTGAAATTTTAGATTTTTAGCACACAGAACAACTCCACAGGTCGTCTTCTGTTTTCTTCTTCTTCCTCTTCCTCTTCCTTTTCTCCTCCTCCTCCTCCTCCTCCTCCTTCTTCTTCTTCTTTGATAGGATCTTGCTCTGTTGCCCAGGCTGGAGTGCAGGGACACAACCATAGCTGACTGCAGCCTCATCCTCCTTGGCTCAAGTGACCCTCCCACCTCAGCCTCCTGAATAGCTGGGATTGCAGATATGTGCCACCATGCCTGGCTAATATTTTATTTTTTGTAGAGACAGAGTCTCCTTATATTGCCCAGGCTGATCTCTAACTCCTGGCCTCAAACTATCCTCCTGCCTTGGCCTCCCAAAGTGCTGGGATTACAGGTGTGAATCACTGCACTCAGTCAATATGTGATTTCTTAATCACCCAGAGCACCCAGCTTTATTGTTTGCCAAAGATCGCGTTCATGAGATACTCTGGCTGGAAAGGGTATCTTACAAGCTAAAAAATTTTTATGACAGAAGCTCTTGCTAAGAGCATTGAATTATGATGTTAATGTGGTGTCTCAATTTATTAAATTTACTTTATTAAGGGAATTAATATCATTATAACAATATTGATGATGGCATATCCTGAATTTACAAAGGACTTTTCTACCTGTTGACTCATTGGGAACCATCAGGGCGAAAGAGAACCTGTGAAAGGAAATTAAATCTTGGGATCCCCAACTCATTCAATCAATGTGAAAAGTTAAAACTGGATCATGCCTCCCCCTTTTGGTTCCTAAATGACACAGCTACAAGATGAAGAGCTGCAAACCTCCCCCATATTTTGCCTACAAGGAAATTCCTAGTGAGCTGCAAGATCTTCACCCTAAGGTGTTTCTGTTAAGATTTCACCATGTCAATGTAAATTGATAGATTATCTCTACAGGTGCAGTCACCCCCCTGCTCACCAGACACAAATACATAGCTGATTGCTCCCCTGCCCCATTTTACATAATATCTTATGTAAAAATGCAGATTCTGGCTGGGCGTGGTGGCTCACGCCTGTAATCCCATCACTTTGGGAGGCCGAGGTGGGCAGATCACAAGGTCAGGAGTTCGAGACCAGTCGAGACAACATAGTGAAACCCCGTCTCCACTAAAGATACAAAAAATTAGCTGGGTGTGGTGATGGGTGCCTCCCAGCTACTTGGAAGGCTGAGGCAGAGAATCATTTGAACTCGGGAGGCGGAGGTTGCAGTGAGCTGAGATCGCGCCATTGTATTCCAGCCCTGGCAACAGTGCGAGACTCCATCTCAAAAAAAAAAAAAAAAAAAAAAGCAGATTCCCTGCATTTTTCCTCTGCCCCATTTGTCTATGTTATCTCATGTAAAAAATGCACATCCACTGAGCCAGACAAAAGCATGAATGACTATTTTTTCCTACCCCTCTTTTTTTTTTTTTTTTTTTTTTTTTTAGACCAAGTCTCGGTCTATTTTTTAATTTTTTTTTTTAGTAGAGATGGGATTCTACCATGTTGGCTGGGCTGGTCTTGGCCTCTTAGCCACGGCGCCCAGCCTACCCCTTTTTTCTTGCCCGGCTAGTTTTTTGTATTTTTAGTAGAGACGGGGTTTCACCGTGTTAGCCAGGATGGTCTCGATCTCCTGACCTCGTGATCCGCCCGTCTCGGCCTCCCAAAGTGCTGGGATTACAGGCTTGAGCCACCGCACCCGGCCTACCCCTCCTTACATGAAAATTGTGCACTTCTCAACATTCCACCCTTTCACTTTTAAATTTAGAGGTCTCAAAATCATCTTCAGAGAAAGGCATAGACCTGTCTCCCAGGCACGTGTCCTTAACTTGGGCAGAGAAACCTCCTAAAATGATTGAGACTTGTCTCATCATTTTTCTCGATTGACAAACCTAATAATTTAAGTAAATTTGACACCAATAGTTTTTATACCTTTCTTGAAGCAGCCATGTGAAAAAAATAGAAAGTGCCATGATATTAACGTCGTTATTGTGTAATGAGCTGAAAAAGAACAGTAGTTTACCAAGCATGTAGAACTAATAGTCTAAGAAAAACAGTTCAAAGAAACCCTGGATGAGTTCCCTGTCATTGAAACTAAAAAGAAACCACAGAATTGGGTTGTGTTGATACATGCCACTAGAGGGGCCTCCATGGGACTGATTCTAGTAGGAAGAAAAGTTAGGTTTATTGTCCATTGACAGCCATGCCTGTTCCAGTAGTGTGAAGCTTAACTATGCCCTAGGAGCTAGATATTTTTCAGCTCAGCGAGACAGAGCAATCAACCATGGTCTCACACAACCAGTATGTGGTAGGGTGAAGGTTATCACCCAGATCTGTCTGACTCTGTAACCAAGCCCTTTGCCTGAAGGCAGCAGTCACCTTTAGGAGCACGACAAGGTCTTTATCTGCGGAATAGACTGTATCAATCATTTCAACGTCACTGCTGGCCAGTGATACAGAAACAAACTCAATTCAACTTGGATTCTCCCTGAATCCTGAAAATGTCCCTGAGTTCTGAAATGGTTCTGATGGAAGCTAGAGATAATGGTAATCATCAGGACAATGAATTGATACTTCTTAGACTTCTCGTCTACCTTTCTACCTACAACTCAAAGGGAAACATTCTTTTTTTTTCTTTTTTAAAAATAGAGATTATCAGGAAGAATCAGAAAGGCTCAATCAGAGTGCTGCAAGGCCTGATTACACAGAGTTGTTAATCACGTTTCATTCTTCTGCAATCGTCATGTTCTGATCTGCCCTCCAAAAGGAGAAACAGGTAAGGATGATCCCACCTGACGAGGAAATAACCTTCTCTACAGAAATGTGATGTCAAGACATTCAATACTTTTTTGAGGTTAGTAATGTAAGAATAACCACGTAGGGGCAGGGAAAGTCAGAGATGCTAGAACCAGGATCTCGAATCACAGATTTCAGATTCTTGCAAATTGGAACAGCTAATGTGTTAGCTAATGGGTATCAAATAATGTATTCCCATACTATACCTCTCCAAGTAATACCCACATCCCATTATAGTACTTTTTCATTCTTGTAAGTTAAAAAAGTTAATTTAGCTTTTTCTCAAATTGGGAGAGTTTGGCCAGAGAGGAGAAAAATTTCTATGTGCAAAAGGAAGCAATTTTAAATGCTTTTTGGTCTGTTCACGTTCACGATGCCTTGTATCCTTCTCAACCAAGGTCTCATATTACTTCAGGAACAGGGTGAAGTTTAAGTTAATGTTGATGATATTTGTGGCTTTCCTGAGGGGTAAAGAGAGGCAGAAGTTGCTCATGCAAGAGCATCACATGAAGGGAATATTGGGCCAAGAATAAAATGCTCAGATCCAGAGACTTCACCTTCCTTGTGCGTACTCAATACCTTAATTATGCAGAACAAATTCATTCCATGTCATCTCCCCTTTAGCTTTGATGCCCATTTTCCTTACAGATATTTACATGAAAATAGCATCACTGTTTATTAAGAATTTGTTTTTAAAACAAATTTTAAATTTGAAATTTAAATTGATATTTAAAAGTCAAAAGTCACTATTTTTAAAGGGAGTGTTGCCCTCAGAAAGAGGAAAAAAAACAAATTCTTAATAAACAGTGATGCTATTTTCATGTAAATATCTGTAAGGAAAATGGGCATCAAAGCTAAAGGGGAGATGACATGGAATGAATTTTTTCTGCATAATTATATATTACAAGAAATGTATGGTATATTCTTGAGGTAACATTAAGAGCTGCTTCTTATTACTAAATGTTTATAACTGTTATTATTTGTAGATATTGATTCAAATATACAAAAAGTATGTCCCTATGAGTAAAATGAATACTTTCTATGTATTTGAAAATTGCATTTTAAATTATTCTTATGTAGCACATTTACCAAATGTATTTCACTTATTATATGCAGAGGATACTTGAAAGTCAAAAAAAAAAAAAAAATAGTGACTTTTGTCACCAAGCCCTGAGGGATAGATCCACATTGTCCTGATTGTAACAATGCCTGTTAGTTGACAGGGAAACATGAAACTTCACAGTTAACATCGAAGTGAAGGCTCTGAGTTAAAATAGATACGCTTTTAGTGTAACTGGAAGCTGAAATATGCATAGACAATAACTTCTGCTGATAAATTCTGTATTAATTCTCCATAAAGGGCCATTGTTGACCTTCTCAGATAGGCTGATGGTTTCAAAGAAGATCTGGTAAAAAGACTTCTTTAAAGGATCTTGCACTCTGACAAATAATAAAATATATTTTAGAAGATTTCCTTAAGGGATCTTGGGTTCTGACACATTATGTAAGAAATCTTAACAATATTATTTATAACTAAAGCTTGATTTTAAGCCCTTGCTTTAAGCTAGGGACTGTGCTAAGCACTTGGCATCCATTACCACACTTAATCATTACCACAGTAGTTGAGGCAGGACTTCTTACTGTCTGCATTTTACAGGTGAAGAATTTGTGTAGCAGAGAGGCTAAACAGTTCATCCCGGAAAACATAGGCAGTCAACTGGCAGAGCAGAGGTCTGAGCTTGGGGAGTCTGCCATTATTGGTAGTGGACTTCATTAGCTGTTAAAAAACTATACTACCTCCCAACCATAATCCCATTGGTTGTTCATTCATAAACGTCAAAACTTAAAAAAAATTTTAGTTGTTAAAGAGCTGGAGAGTAAAAATTTCATTGCATAAGCGAAAATTTCCCACAGTGGACTCTTTTGTCTCATTAGGCCAATTCTAAAATCAATCGGAGCCTGAGTTTTTTGGCTTCTTTGTGCAAGGGCAGCATGAGCTTTTGAGCATCGTTTGTTTTTGTAGTGACTTCAGGCATATCAATCCTCAGCGAAATGGCAGTCATAGGATTGGCGGAGTCGTCGTCTGACCCACGGAAAGCAGACCGGCTCTCACTTGTTTCCTGCTCTCTGCGGAGCACACACCCATCCTTAAAGCTGTTTGGTGAACAAGCCTCATTCAATAGTGAGACAGAATCAAGGGCCAGTGGGTGAGGAACAAGTCCTTCTAGAAAATATGTGGGCAAAGGGTTCAGTGGGGAGACAAGTTGTTCTCCTCTAATGTCCTCTTAAGGAACAGCACGCCCTTCTCTGCCAAAGAAATAATTCTCTCTTCAGAGAGCTGCCGCAGTGAATGTCCTTGAGTCCAAGTGGGCTGTCTCCTTAGGGGTGTGCTTGTGTGTCTATATCTGCTCTCTATGTATAGAGAATGATGTATGAGGCTTTGCAAAATGGAAAAGTAACTGGAACTGTTGATGAGCTGAAATGATAAAGGTCAACTGAAGTAAACAATATTTTATTTTAAAGAAAGGACAGAATGATACTCTCTTGGAGTTCATATTTTTCACCAAAAATGCCTCAGGCTTAATCACAGGCCTATCTTTACAAACATAGCTTCCAGGATGGCCGGATTAGATTGGGTCTGTTTTTTCATCTCAACCACTCAAAGCACATCATATATTTTGACTTTTGTGAAAACTCCCCTTAATAAAAACTAAAGTAGTAATTAACAGTCTGAGCAGTTTAGCTGCCAAGAGTCCCTATGGCTCTTGCCTGCTTGTAGATCTACAAGGACAGGCGCTGCACACCAACAACCGCGGAACAACGTTGTTTCCTCTTGTACTTGTTCTCCACATACCTTATAACCAGTTCGGGATTACTACCATCCAATAAAAAGGTTTATTTTTTTTTCATTATTATGCTAGAAAATTGGTGATCAAATGCATCTTTTAAATGCAAAACATTCTTCCAAATGCATTTTTTAAATGCAAAACATTCTTTTGAGTAAGAGGCATTTCAATGAGATACTTTATTTCAGGATTTTCACCATCACACTAATCTTGAAATGGCTGGACCTGTGTGTGTGTGTGTGTGTATGTGTGTGTGTATGCACATGTGAATGTGTATGCACAGGTAAACATCAGTGTACTGGCTCAGTACCTGAACCTCCAGGGTGCAATATTTATTAAGGAGGCCCTCCCTCTTGTGCAAGTGCAAGATTGGTATTTTCAAGTGAGCACCTCCTTAAATATTGGCCTTAGGTGTCTCGTACCACACCCATTCTCTAATAGAAGGGGTGAGGGGTGGAGGAATTGCTCACTTAGTTTCCTATCCCCTCATGGATAGTGGAGGCCTGTGACGCCGCGGATGGGTAAAGTCTGTGAGCTAGGCTAGACATGGCAGGGCTGTCACCTCTCTAAGATATTAAAAATGAAAGGAGCTAAAGCAGAATTGCAAAATTTGCGATGAGTTTAAAATGTCTGTAATTTAACTCATTGATGCTTCCAACATACCTGGTAACTACAATGTATTATAAATGTGTTATTCACAAATTAATTCTACGATAAAAATGTGAATTCATAGTACACTCTAGGTGGTACAATCTATGAATGGGAGTCATGTTTAAAGTTGTCAGATAAAAATACTGTCTCAAAGCTGCTAGCATATCTTCCTGGCTGCATGCACCCACTCATTTGTTGATAAAGCCAGGAGTCTGCATTCCAGACCCTCCAGCTCTCCGGAGCCTGAGGCAAGTGGCCCGTTAGCCCCTTACCTCCTTTGCATAGGTCCTATATTGGGGGGTCTAAGTGGCAGATGGTTATGAGCCCAGTCAGTTTCGAGAAATGTATTAGTCAGGGTTCTCTAAAGAGACAGAACTAATAGGATAGATGTATATATAAAGGGGAGTTTATTAAGGAGTACTGACTCGCATGATCACAAGGTGAGGTCCCACAATAGGCTGTCTGCAAGCTGAGGAGCAAGGAAGCCAGTCCAACTCCCACAGCTGAAGAACTTGGAGTCCGATGTTTGAGGGGAGGAAGCATCCAGCGCAGGAGAAAGATGTAGGCCAGAAGACTAAATCAATCTAGTCTCTCCATGTTCTTCTGCCTGCTTTTATTCTGGCTGCTTTGACAGCTGATTGGATGGTGCCCACCTAGATTGAGGCTGGGTCTGCCTTTCCCAGTCCACTGACTCAAATGTTAATCTCCTTTGGCAACAAACATCCTCACAGACACACCCAGGAACAATACTTTGCGTCCTTCAGTCCAATCAGGTTGACACTCAATATTAACCATCACAAGAAATAAATACCCAGTCCTGGCAACCTGACACTCAAAGGGGTTCTTCAGAGAAGGAAAGTGCAGGGTGACTTCTGAGCAGCAGCAGGGAACCCCAAATGGAGTTAACCTTCAGGTAAAGAAGAGAAACTGACCAAGGCTCTCATCCTGTGAAACAGCAACCTTCAAATCAGCCAGTGGCTTTCCATTGGCTGTGTGTTAGGACCACTTGGGGGAACTTTAAAATCTATAAGTGCCCAGGAATCTCCCCAGACCCATGAAATCAGAATCTGTTGAGATGGGTTGGACATTTCTAGTTTTCCAAAGTTCTCCAGGTGATGCTAGGGTGCAACTAGGGTTGGAAGGTATTTTCTGAGGAACTATGACAGGCTGGCCGCGTACCTTTACCATTTATTTCTGCAAAATCTGTGACCTTTGTTTGGTGGAGACTGAAGGGGAAGGCCCTAAAGGGCAAGGAGAATGGAGGATTCCTAGAAAAGGCACCATTTCCTGGTGAGTACAGCCTGGTAGGCAGGAGCGATTGTTTGGGAGTGAATGGGAAATCCATCATCCTTTCAATGAGAAATGGATGGGGAAATGAAATCATATTTCCTAGCTTCCTTTCATACTCCCTAACTTCTGTCCTACAGCTGCAATAAATTCTGAACCCTGTGCCCCAAAGATGTATGAGGACAGAAAGTAGCTAATGAAGTTCCTTTTCCTGATCATCAAAGACAGCGGTAATGATTTCACTTCCATCCCAGATCTGGTGGCCAAGGGGATGCTGGTTCCCAGATCAGAAAGATCGAGTTGACTGGAGATAAGGTTGCTTGCTTCCATGGTTTAAAACTTCAACTCATCTCTGAAGCTCGGGTGATGCCAAAAACAAAGATAAACAATGCACCAGAGAATGACATAAACTGTTCTGGAAACCTGTGAGACATTTAGGTTGTATTTGAAAACAATGGAAAAAAATTACAAACATAATTGGAAACTTTCCCCATCGATTTTCTCAGAATCTCAAAGGACTAAATCCCAATTTCTGGGACAGATCTGTGGGTTATATAAGTGTTAAGAGTGGCCTGTCCTGAGATGCTAAGATTCTGGAACTGTGACCAAACAATGGCAACCTAGCTGCTTTGCCTTTAAAAATACTGTGTAGGTGTATTAAAAATAGCCAGAGAAAGCCTCTTAGCAGATACACATGACACCAGGGGGCCAGTCAGAGCCTTCTGCCTTAGACACACAGACAGATTTTCTCCTTCCAAAAAAACAAAAACAAAACAGATTCCATATTAGGCATTTGTGTGTGTGTGCGTGTGTGTGTCCAGGGAATCATTGGTCTGCTTCTGGTTTCATACTATAGAAAAACAATTCTTCATACATATATGATGAGTATATGGAGCAACCTAGTGGAAAGAACATAAACATGATAGTACTCTATACCTGATTTCATTTCTGACTGGCCCATTTACCAGCTGGTTGACTTCTTCTCTCACCTCTAGGATGAGATAAGAAGACCTCCCTGGCACATTGATGGTAGTCAGTCAATACAAGCTATTTCTTTTTTCCCTGTGACATGAAATAAGACAAACGTAAAATGTTTAGCCCACTACTTGGCACATAGTGAGTGCTTAACAAATGTCGGAAATTATTGTGTCTTTGCATCAAAAGCATTCTCTAGCATATAAAATACGCTGAAAATTTCTTTCTGATGCATGAATTAGTGTCTGCACCATAATATATAACTCTGATGTCATGTTCACTTTGTGCTAGGCACTGTTGTAACTGCTTAACTTCTGTAAATGAAATCCAATCTTCTTAATAACACAATGATACAGGTAATATTACGAAAGCATTTGATAGAGGGGAACACTGGGGCAACAAAGACTCAACTAGTTTTGCCCCAGGAAGGGCCTCTGCCGTGATGCTTGCCTATACCAGGTCTATTTCTACCCTGATCTTCCAGTGACAACAAATCCATGCTGACTAACAGTGGAGCATTTCCTGGGGGCAATTCAAACCAGGATGTAGAGAAAACAGGCAACGAGATGGACGGAAGGTTTTATTCCAAGCACCTAGTCTGGGAGACTTTGTTCTAAGCGTCTTGTAGAGCTTTTATATCTTGAGGAGGGAGGACTTTCCTCATACACATATTTAAGGCTTTCCCCAGAGCAAAGTCGAGTCAACAAATAACAGAGCTACCGGCAGTTCTCAGCATGAACATGCTCTGGCATGCAGGTGGCAGAGCTTTCTCTAGGTCCACGTGCTTCTTGAAGGCTGGTTGTGTTCACCCAAGCATCCAGTGTGTCCATCCTGGCCGCCCATTGTGATTCATTCATGGGTCATTTGCTGGCGGTGTGGTGCCAGCCGGGTGGACCTGGCCCTTAGTTACATTCTCTGAGGTCAGAATCTTGGTATGTGAAGACAAATCTTGGTATGTCCTGTGTAAGGACATTGACATAATGAATGAATCCCTGTGCAAATGACAGTGTAAAGTACCTTGAGGTGATAGAAATGGGCTCCATCTGGTACATGATTTGATAAAGCTTGTTTTACTGCTCTTGTGACCTATCTATTTTGGCTCTGTGCTTCCCGTTCTCAGGAAATGGAAATGTTATGGGTAGGTCTGGGTCACGGTGGAAAAATCATAGGTTGCACCCCTTTTGTTATCTAGCCTTTCATTATACAAATTGAAACTGTTATCTTTTTTCTCCCAAGTCAACTGCTTTCTCTGTGTGTGTGTGTGTGTGTGTATGTGTGTGTGTGTGTGTGTGTGTGTGTGTGTTTTAAATCTTAGCCAATAAAGAAAATGTTTGAGGAAGAAAACCCTTTAATTTTAAAGTTCAAACTGTGAGGAAAGGAAAAGGGTCACTTTGATTATGCCACCATGTGTGGTAAATGAAAAGTTCTGAATTTCTCATAAATCATCACTCCTCATAACAAACATATCAGTGTTCTTTTGTTCCTTTCCGCCCTAACCTGGAGAATGACATTTTCTCAGTTTGTCCATTTCTTTATTAATGGCAGATGCATTCCTCCTCGTCCTTTGGAAATAGCGTTTTTAATTCAAATGTCACTTGTTTCTGTTGCATTTTGCTGATGAGATGAATCATAAGATGAGGGGAACTGATGCATTTTTGTTTTTCTTTCCCTGAAAGCAAACACTTTGAGGCAGCCTCCAGGGCATTTACAGCCCACATGTAACTCGTTAAAGGTTCATTAAGAAACTCTTAAATTGAATTTGTTTGTGTAACCAGTGTTTATATTTCTCCAGTTGATGATTTATCACTTAAGCTACAGTAGCACTCCCGGTAAGACATGTCCAGGCTGTGGATGGGGACTCAGACTTGCCCATGTTTCTTTATGTCTTGGTTTTCAGGTCGCCTGGACGTGGACCATCCAATTTGCTCGGAAGTTTCCTGGCTGCTATTGCAGAAGGAAATGTCTTTGTAAAGGCAGATTCTGTAACGTGAGCAGTTTCATGCACAGAGATTTTCGAGCAAATTAGTGGCTTACTCACTTTGTCTGAATAAGGGAGCTGAAATGTGATACTCTTTCAAATGATGTGCTCGGCAGGTTTGGACAAATGCAATTTGCGTAGCACAATTGCGTTTATAAGCATTTTTGTGCATACAATTGTTGGAGCCTCAAAACGACTCTGTGAGGCAAGTAGGGTGGGGACTCTGAGACAAATAGTGTTCTTTTTCTTTATATAGATGTGCAAAGTTCTCAGGGGTTAGGAGGCTGGACTGTCACTTAATAGTTGCAGAGTTTCTAAATAGCTGAAGCAGAGTTTGAACAAAGTGTTACTTAAGTCTAGTATCTTATATAACATTTTCTGCTCCCCTGACCACAGCTGCCATTTTTAGAAGTTAAAATTTCATCAGGAAGTGGTAATCATATGTTGAGGTGGAGATGGAAACTTCTTTTCTCTTTACTTTGTTTTCATGTGAAGGCACCTAACTTAGAGTAACGTTCCTGGCCTGATACTTTTACCCTTACTGTAGGTATCTCATGAATTTGGGGGAAGTAACTGGACATGCTCATGTTGTCTTTTCTCAGTATTAAAGCTGACAATTTGATATCTATGTTAGACCCAGGGTCTAGACTCCATAATTCATAATTTGATCCAAGAAGTTATGGTGCTTGATTTTTTACCAGAACTCCCATCTCTCCTCCTTATCCATCTACCCCTCTCCCTGCGACCCCCATGTGCACAAAACTGTGGCAAAACAATTTGCCCTCTAGCCAAAATTGTTGGCTTGCTATCCATTTTGCTTTTCAGATTGTTATGGTTGGAGGAGAATGGTAAAATGTAAAGATGCCTTTAAAATTTGTTATTGATACATTGAGTTGTAACCAACTCAGGAATTTTTTGGTGGGGGACATGGTTAGGGACAATGTCTTATTCTTCTTTGTATTTTCCTGAATATAGGTAAGTTCTCATTGTTGAGGAGCTTGAATTGAAT
The DNA here is from genome assembly GCF_000951045.1 of Mandrillus leucophaeus. Taxonomy (NCBI): domain Eukaryota; kingdom Metazoa; phylum Chordata; class Mammalia; order Primates; family Cercopithecidae; genus Mandrillus; species Mandrillus leucophaeus. Next base: position 931,508 of record NW_012104754.1, on the reverse strand, counting down.
TGAACAAGACAAGCAGTTGTTGCTATGGTTGCCTTTCCTTGGGTGTAACTATTCTACCTGCAAATTCTACTACCTGTCCTTTTACATTGCTTTACATATATATATACACACACATATATATATAAAATATATATAAGTTACAGCTGCTTGGCGCAAGATGTGAAATATTTAAAAATATGACAAAAAGTTATCAATAGAGATAACTGCTATTAGTAATTTGATGTATTTCCTCTCAGTTTTCTTGGTGTCTGTCTTTCCTCTGACTCTGTTTTTCTCTATATTTGGCCCCATTTGGCTCTTATCTCTACACGCTTTCTTAGTCTAAACATCAATATCATCTTTTCTCTATGGATACTCTTTTCTCACTCCTCATTATGAGTATTTTTCTTGGTTCTTCAATATCTTCTTGAAAAATTTTAACAGGGTATCTTATCCTCTCATACATTATTAGGAGTTATACTTTGGTTGATGTTTAAGTTGTTTCAAGTTGTAAATAATGCTGCAATCACCATCCTTGAATATAAACCTTTGATCAAAGCTTTATCTCCTTAGCTGCAGTGTTACAGGACAAATAGGTGTGCCTAATTTTTGGTCCTTTGGTAATTATTATCCATTAGTTTCTCTGAGCTTTTGGATTCTGGGATGAATAATTTAAGTCTTTTGACCCAGATGCCTTTTAAAAGCTCATCCCAATAGCCGCTAGTTTTTATGTTGCTTGTGTGATTTGCAATGATATGGGATTCCCTTGGCCTAAGAGATACGTGTGCATACACATAAATGCACAAGTGATTATCATTTACACTGATTAGAAATGCTCATAGAAAACTAATTTACACAGTCATGTCTTGCAAAAATTTTGATACAATTGCTTTAATTTCAAGTTTTCACAACAGCAAAACATATAAAATCCTCCAACAGTCTTTTTGTTTCTATGCATTGGCACCAATGCATAGAAGTACCAGTAACATTGGTATTTCAGCTAGCAGAGGTTACAGGCCTGAGAATTGGCCTATCGAGCTGCCAGGGGTGTTTCAGGTCTAACTATTCCAGGTAACTTCTGAGATGAAGGCAAGACTCAGTGAAAGGCTCCTCACTTGTTTACACTCCAAAGGTTGACCAAATTCGTCACAACCAAAACAATGATTTGCGGGTTTTGTATTTGTATTTTCTTGGAAGGTTTGGTCATGCTGGTCACAACAAAGCAAAACTGTGGGTCTAAATGTTATTCCATTGCTCAACTAGGGCCCTCCCTGACTGCCTCTTTAAAGCAGAGATGTGAGGATTGATGGTATTGGCATAATTCTCATTGTTCCTATAGTGGGAGTTTTTCAGTAAACTCAGCCCTAGTATTTACAATGGTTATAAGGACACCACTGTGGTGAAAGTGGTTACTGTAAACCATAAACCATGCATGGCAAAAAATTGGCATGCAGGTCACCACCCCCTCCTCCCAATGCCGGGGCAGATGTCGCAGTGATTCGCTGCATTCCATGCCCCTGAGACTCCTCAGTAGGATGTGCCAGTGACCAGAGATCAGGGAGTGTCCATGAATTGGAATCTGTTTGCCATTCCTGCCTTCAACTGTGGATATACTGACTTTGGAAAGAAGAGATGGCTGAAGAAGCCTTTGATGATGTTTTTTGAATCACTTTAATACTCTTCTGTCTCTTTAACTTAAAAAAATTTAGTAGTGGTAAATACACATAATGTAAAATTCACCATCTTAAACATTTTAAAATGTACGGTTCAGTGATGTGAAATGCATTATCACTGTTGGGCAACCAACCTCAGGACTCCATTTTTATCTTGCAAAATGGAAACTCTGTATCCATTAAACAACTCCCCATTCTCTCCTGTCAACTATCACTCTGCTTTCTGTCTCTAAAATTTGACTACTCTAGGTACATCATAGAAGTTGGAATCAAAGAGTGTTTGTGTTTTTGGAGCTAGCTTATTTCACTTTAATGTCCTCAAAATTTATCCACATTGTAGTGTGTGTCAGAATTTTCTTCCTTTTAAAGAATTGATAATAATCCATTGTGTCTGTGTGTGTCTGTGTGTGTGTATATATATATGTGTATATATGTGTGTGTGTGTGTATATACATGTATATATCTCCCATGTTTTGATTATTTATCTGTAAATGGACACTTGGGTTGCTTTCATCTTCTGGCTATTACAGATAATGCTGCCATAAATATGGGTGTGCAGGTATCTCTTTGAGAGCCTGCTTTCAATTCTTTCAGATATGTATTCAAAAGTAGAATTGTGGATCACAAGGCAATTCTATTTTTTAATATTTCGAGGAAGTGTTATACTATTTTTCATAGCAGTGGCACCATTTTATATTCCCACCGACAATGCACAAAGGTCCCAATTTCTCCACATCCTTGCTGATACTTGTTATGTTTTTGATAGTGGCATCTCAATGGTCATGAAGCAGTATATTAGTCTGCTTTCACACTGTTGATAAAGTCATAACCAAGACTGAAAGAAAAAAAGGTATAATGGACTTACAGTTCCACATGGCTGGGGAAGCCTCACAATCATGGTAGAAGGCAAGGAGGAGCAAGTCACATCTTACATGGATGGCAGCAGGTAAAGAGAGAACTTGTGCAGGGAAACTCTCATTTTCAGATCTCTCGAGACTGATTCACTATCATGAGAACAGGACAGGAAAGACCTGCCCCCATAATTCAGTCACCTCCCACTGGGTTCCTCTCATGACACATGGGAATTGTGGGAGTTACAGTTCAAGATGAGACTTGGGTGGGGACACAGCTAAACCATATCAGGTGGCATGTCACTGTGGCTTTAATTTCCATTTCCCTAATGATCAGTGATGTTAAGCGTCTTTTCATGTGTTTATTGGCCATTTAAATATCTTATCTGAAGAAATTTCTATTCAAATTGTTTGCTCATTTTTGTATTTGTGTGTGTATGTGTGTGTGTATGTTGTAGGAGTTACCTATATGTTCTAGATATTAACTCCTTATCAGATATGTAATTTGCAAATATTTTCTTTCATTCCCTGGGTTGCATTTGCACTCTGTTGATTATTTTCTCTGATGCACAAAAGTTTTTCCATTTTATGTACTGAATTTTGTCTACTTTTGCCTTTGTTGTCCTTGCTTTTGGTGTCATGTCCAAGAAATCATTGCTAAATCCAGTGTCACAAAGTTTTACCCTTATATTTTTTAAAAGAGCTTTATAGTTTAAGCTCTTACTGTGTCTTTAATATATTTTGAGTTAATTTTTGTATATGGTATAAAGTGAGGGTCCAACTTTATTCTTTTGTATGTAGATGTTAAGTTTTCCCAGCACCATATATTGGAAAGACTGTCCTTTCACTATTGAATAGTCTTGGCATCCTTTTCAAAATCAATTAATCATATATGCAAGGGTTTATTTCTGGCTTCTGTATTCTCCATTGACCTATATGTCTGTCTTTATGCCAGAACTACACTGTTTTGATTACTGTAGTTTTGTAATAGGCTTTAAAATCAGGAAGTCTGAGACCTCCAGCCTGTTCTTTTTCAAGATTGTTTTGGCTTAACACTATTTTAAGCAAATTTATGTTAAATTTATAAAGTTTATATCATGGAACTTTTTTTCTGCCCTATTTACCAGACAAAGTTTCCCACTGAAATGATTGTTTTTCTTGAAATAAATAACCACAAATCTGTTACCTATTTTAGGTACATTGATTCTTTGAAATTATTTGCCTATCCTCGTGGCTGATTGGAAAACTTCATTATGAGTCATGGAATCTGACTTCTAGGCCTAGGTCTGCCACCAGTGAGCAATTATGTCATCAGACAAGTCACATAACTTGATAAACTTCTTAGTTTTCCCCTTCATGAAGCGTAAAAGTTTGACAACATTATTCTTAGGGTCTCTTTTGGCTCTCAAAGTCTGAGTCTTTATAAGGCAGATTAGCATTCAGATATTTGCCAAATAATTATTTCTTTTGATGTAATATAAATGTTTTTGCTCTTGTTAAACCTTTCTACTTTTTCATCATGACACATGTGCAAATATCTCCACATACATACATACATATATATGTATGTGTGTACATATATATGTGCGTATATATATATATATGATCTATTGATGTCCTTCCTGTAAAGAGCATAGCTGAGCATCTCAGATATGGAACCAACCAGACTTCTGATATGCAAAGAACAAACAACTTTTTTTTTTCCTCATTGCTCCTCATTAAACTTAATCTATGGAATAGTGTTTTTCCAACCCTGGATAAAGTCTTTAGCAGCTCAGCAGATTTGAACTTTGCTGGAAAATTAAAAGTCCACCCAGTTGAAAAATCATGGGACACCTTATGCCACACTTGCACAGCTGTTTCACGGTTAATTTGGGGCTTCTCTTCTACTCTGGCTCCAACCAGCCTCCAAATCAGATTCATGTAGTGGGTGTAGTGGGCAGAAATGTTGTCCTCATCATGGGCTGTTTCTCCCTCTATGAGATAAACTGTTCCACCCTATTCCTTGCTCACTAGCTGCTGTTTGGAGCCCTGAGAGAAGAAAGACTAGACGGAAAGGTAAGGAAGCAGTTGTTTTCCTGGTAAAGTTGTAATCTGGTCATGTTTCCATCCGGTGTGGTATCTTCAAAATGTTGACTTTTTTCTCTTGTTGCATGCATCCTTGTCCCTGCAAACTCTGGAAGTTCAGGTCATTACCTGCACAGTCCCACCTTTCTCTTTTCACGTTTAGACAGGTGGGAATCAGGAAGTCATCCTGTTGTCTTCTAAATTCTAAGGTATACAGCCAGCCTTTCCATGGAGTTCTCTTAAAACCTTCTTCACCTGGCTTCCAGGAAAGGGGAAACAGCAAATCAGAGCACTGTCTGCAGAGAAGGTCCTTACGACTGGACTTTTCAAAAACCCAAGGAATTCTGTCTTCTGTTATGCAAGCTAGAGGGAAATAAAAGGGCCACACCTGCAAAGCTGTTTCTTGACTAGGACTCAAGTCTGCTCTAGACTCTTGCTATTTAAAGTGTAGTCTTTGGACCAAGGGCAATGGCTTTACCTGGGAGCTTGTTAGATATGCAAACATTGCATTGTACAAAATCCCCAGGTGATTCTTGCACACTTTAAAATTTGAGAGGCACTGATCAAGAACTCAGAATGGATAGTGCCTTAAAATGTGCATAGGAGTCTCTGCTGAGGCCAGGAAAAGTCACGTTCAGCACCCTGTTACATACACATACACCATAAGGTTATAAACAATAAAATATTGAGACAGTACATGGATAGAAAGGAATGAAAAGAGAAGATGAGGTGACAAATTTTTAACACTAATTAGGTCAGATGGAATAAATTTTAGGGTTAGCAAGCGTTTCATCTGATGTCATCACATTGGTACTTGTAGAAGTCTATTTTCCATTTATTTTCAGTTTATTTTTCACTTTGAGTCTTGGTTGCATGTTCCCCCCCGCCCCATCTTTTGTTAATTGCTTTTCCTGCCATGTCTTAGTCGTTACCCTCCTAACCCCCCTGTGCTAAGTCAGCAGTTTGGGTTCTTTATTTGTTTAGTTCATGTGATTCAGAGATTTCTTTTTGTAAACTTGGTAAACTTTTCCATATTTCCAGTTATATTGTTAGTGGGTTTGGAACATTTTTTCCATTTATAGAACCCTTATTGAAGTTGTTGAGTCTTGGAACTGTTAACTATTCAGTTATTTGTCATAAAAATATGGTGTGTGTGTGTGTGTATGTGTGTGTGTGTGTGTGTGTTTAATGGGAGTCAGTTAAAATAATTACAAAGAAATTGAGGCTAAATAAAACTGCAATTTGTTGTTTTGTCAGTAGGCCAGTATGCTCTACTTATACATTAAAAACATATACATTTCAACATTTTTGTTTCCTTTAATTGTAAATGACTTATCTGAAAAGTTTTGGGCTGGACTTAATTTCTGCACGCCATCTGTTACCACTGGATTTTAGACCATTCTGTTTGGCTCAGGCACATAGAACACAGTTAATTTCCCCATCACTCTTCTGAATTCTACTATTTATATTACAATTTGTCAAGTTAAACGTATTTTGATATATTAACTTCTTCATCTTCTTCTGGCAAATGAAACTTTTATCTTCAATTGGAGTTTTTAATAGTTGAAGACGTTTAAGATAAACAAACCTCAAGGACTTTTTCTTCCATTCCTACATTTCTTTGTTAGACACCCACTTACCCAACTCGTGTCTCTACCATTTAAGTATCATAATGTTCACTTTGTTTCCCTCACTCTCTCTTATTGCCGGGCGCTAGCCAGAAGCAACATTATGCAGCTGGTCTTTGGTAATACAGCTTTTTTTTTTTTTTCAGAGCTTTAAATTTTGGAATAATTTTATATCTACAGAACAGTGGCAGAACTTTCTCATGTACCATTCACCCAGTTTTTCCTATTAACGTACGACATAATTGTGGTCTAGTGATCACATCTAGGAAATTGACATTGGTCTATTTACTTGCTGTGATTTGAATATTTGTCTCCTCTAAAACTCATGTTGACACTTAATCCTCAATGTGGTAGTATTGAGAGGTGGGGCCTTTAAGAAGTGATTGAGTCGTGAGGACTCTGCCCTCATGAATGGATTAATCCATGTATGAATGAATGAATTAGTGGGCTTATGGGTTATTACCAGCATGGACCTGGTAATTTTGCAAAAAGAGGAAGAGAGAGCTGAGCTAACATGCACATCCCCCTCACCATGTCATATCCTGTGACACCCTGGGACTCTCTGCAGAGTCCCAGTTAGAAGGCCTACACCAGATATGGCCTCTCTGCCTTAGACTTCTCAGCCTCTGTAGTAAGAAATAAATTCTTTTCCCTTACAAGTAATGCAGTTTAAGGTATTCTGTAATAAGCAACAGAAAGTGGACTAAGATATTACTGTAACCAAACTATTTTATTTAGATTTCACCAGTTTTTCGACTCATGTCTCTTTTCTCTTCCAGGATACCATCCCAGATACCTCATTGCATTTAGTTCTCATCCCTCCTTAGCCTGCTCTGACCTGTGGTAGTTTCTGGGTTTTTCCTTGTTTTTCATGACCTTGTGAGTTCAGGGATTTTGTAGAACGTCCCTCAACTTGGGTGCGCCTGATGCCTTTCTCGTGTTTGGATGGGGGTTATACATTTTTGAGAATAATACTGCAGAGGTGAAGTGCCCTTGTCATTGTGTGCAAATGGCAGTGACTGACATTGACTTGAGTTATAATTGGTGAAGCTGACCTTTACCACATGCCTAAGGTTGTATCCGGTAGGCAGCTTTTCATTTATAATCTTTGGCACTACAACCCACTTTCTATACCATGTTCCCTTCTGCTTACCCAGAATGGATAATAATTCCCTTCTTCCCTTAAGATAAATCTCTCAGAATTTTTTTTTGTATTCTGTACTTATTTATTTATTTTCTAACTTTTATTTTGGGTTCAAGTGTACATGTGCGGGTTTGTTACATGTGTAAATTGCATGTCATGGGAGTTTGCTGTACAGATTATTTCATCTCCCAGGTAATAAGCACAGTACCTGATAGGTAACTTCTTAATCCTTCCTCTCCTCCCACCCTCCACCATCAAGTAGGCTCTGATGTCTATTGTTCCCTTCTTTACATCCGTGGCATTCAATGTTTAGCTCCCACTTACAAGCAAGAACATGCAGAATTTGGTTTTCTCTTCCTGCATTAGGGTGATGGCCTCCAGCTCCATCTATGTGGCTGCAAAGGATATAATCTTGTTTCTTCTATGGATGTGTAGTATTTCATGGTACACATGTACGATATTTTCTTTTCTTTCTTTTTTTTTTTGAGATGGAGTCTCGCTCTGTTGCCCAGGCTGGAGTGCAGTGGCATGATCTTGGCTCATTGCAACCTTCGCCTCCTGGGTTTCACTATTCTCCTGCCTCAGCCTCCTGAGTAGCTGGGACTACAGGTGCCCGCCACCACACCTGGCTAATTTTTTATATTTTTAGTAGAGACAGGGTTTCACCGTGTTAGCCAGGGTGGTCTCGATCTCCTGACCTTATGATCCATCTGCCTTGGCCTCCCAGAGTGGTGAAATTACAGGTGTGAGCCACCGCAGCTGGCCTATATGTACCATATTTTCTTTATTCAATCTTCTGTTGATGGGCATCTAGGCTGGTTCCATATCTTTGCTATTGTGAATAGTGCTGTGATGAGCATACATGTGCATGTGTTTTATGGTAGAATAATTTATGTTTCTTTGGGCATTTACCCCAAAATGGGGCTGCTGGGTTGAATGGTAATTCTGTTTTGAGTTGTTTGAGAAATTGCCACATTGCTTTCCACAATGGCTGAACTAATTTATGTTTTGCTCAGCAGTGTATAAACCTATTTTCTTGACAATCTTGCCAGCATCTGTTATTTTTTGACTTCTTAATAATAGTCATTCTGACTGGTGTGAGATGCTATCTCATTGTGGTTTTAATTTGAATTTCTCTAATGATTAGTGATGTTGAGCATTTTTTCATATGCTTGTTGACTGAATGTATGTCTTCTTTTGAAAAGTGTCTGTTCATGTCCTTTGCCCATTTTTTAATCAGACTGTTCATTTGTTTCTTGTAAATTTGTTTTAAGTTCCTTATAGATTCTGGATATTAGATCTTGGTCAGAAGCATAGTTTGCAAATATAGTCTCCCAGTCTTTAGGTTGTCTGTTTACTTTGTTGACAGTTCCTTTTGCTCTGCAGAAGCTCTTTGATTAATTAGGTACCACTTATCAATATTTGTTTTTGTTGCAATTGCTTTTGGCATCTTCATCATGAAATCTTTGCCAGGGCCTATGTCCAGAATGGTATTTCCTAAGTTATATTCTAGGCTTTTTTTTTTTTTAATATATATATAGTTTTGGGTTTTAGATTTAAATCCTTAGTCCATCTTTAGTAGATTTTTATATATGGTGTAATAAAGGAGTCTAGTTTCAATCTTCTGCATATGGTTATCCAGTTATCCAATCATCATTTATTTAATAGGGAGTCCTTTCCCTATTGCTTGTTTTAGTCAACATTGTTGAAGATCAGATAGTTCTAGGTGTGTGGCATTATTTCTGGGCTTTATTTTCTGTTCCATTGGTCTGTGTGTCTGTTTTTGTGCCAGTACTATGCTGTTTTGGTTATTGTTGCCTTGCAATATATCTCAAAGTTGGGTAATGTGAGGCTTCCAGCTTTGTTCTTTTTACTTAGGACTGCCTTTGCTATTTAGGCTTTCTTTTGGTTCCATATGAATTTTAAAATAGTATTTTTCTAATTTTGTGAAGAATGTTATTGGTAATTTGATAGGTAGTTTGAATCTGTACACTGCTTTGGGCAGTATGGCCATTTTAACAATATTGATTCTTCCTCCATGAGCATGGAATGTTTTTACATTTGTTTGTGTCATCTCTGATTTTTTTTGAACAGTGTTGTAGAGATCTTTTACCTGCCTGGTAAGCTGTATTCCTAGGTATCTTCTTCTTTTTGTGGTTATTATGAATGGGATTGCATTCTTGATTCAGCTCTCAGCTTGGATATTATTGGTGTATAGAAATACCACTGATTCTTGTACATTGATTTTGTATCCCGAAACTTTGGTGAACCTGTTTATCAGATCTAGGAGCTTTTGGGCCTAGAGAAACTATGGGGTATTCTAGGTATAGAATAGTATAATCTGCACATAGAGATAGTTTGACTTCCTCTCTTCCTATTTGGGTGCCTTTTATTTCTTCCTCTTGCCTGATTGCTCTGGCCAGCATTTTCAGTACTATGTTGAATAAGAGTAGTGACAGTGGGCATCCTTATCTTGTTCCAGCTCTCAAGGGAAATTCTCCCAACTTTTGCCCATTCAGTATGATGTTGGCTGTGAATTTGTCATAGATGGTTTTGAGGTATGTTCCATCAGTGCCTAGCTTGTTGAGAGTTTCTAATATGAAGGGATGTTGAATTTTATTAAGTGTTTTCTTCATCTATTGAGATAATCATGTGGTTTTTGTTTTTAGTTCTGTTTATTTGACAAATCAGATCTATTGATTTGTGTATACTGAACCAATTTTGTATTCCAAGGATAAAGTCTACTTAATTGTGTTGGATTAGCTTTTTGATGTGCTGCTGAATTCAGTTTGCTAGCATTTTGTTGCAGATTTGTGCATCTATGTTCATCAAAGATATTGGCTTGAAGTTTTCTTTTTTTGCTGTGCCTCTGCCAGGTTTTGGTATTAGGATGATGCTGGCCTCATAGAATAATTTACATAGGAGCCCTTCCTCTTCAATTTTTTGGAATAGTTTCAGTAGAAATGATACCAGCTCTTCTTTACATTTAGTAGAATTCAGCTATGAATTCTTCTGGTCATGGCTTTTTTTTCTGGTTGGTAGAATTTTTATTATTGACTCAATTTCAGAACTTGTTATTGGTCTGTTCAGGGATTCAATTTCTTTCTGGTTCAATCTTGAGAGGTTGTATGTGCCTAGGAATTTATGCCTTTCTTCTAACTTGTGTACATAGAGGTGTTCATAGTAGTCTCTAAGGGTTTTTTGTATTTCTGTAGGGTCAGTGGTAATGTCCCCTTTGTAATTTCTGATTGTGTTTATTTGGATCTTCTCTCTTTTTCTTTTCTATATTTTTAGTCTAGCTAGCAGTCTATCTGTCTTATTTATCCTTTCAAGGAACCCACTCCTGGAACTGTAGATTTGTATTTTTTTTAGTATCTCAATTTCCTTTAGTCCAATTCTGATTTTGGTTATTTTTAATTTTCTGCTACATTTGGGGTTAGTTTGCTCTTGTTTCTCTAGCTCCTCTAAGTGTGATGTTAGGTTGTTAATTTGAAATCTTTCTAAATTTTCGATGTGAATGTTAGTGCTATAAACTTCCCTCTTAACACTGCCTTAGCTGTGTCCCAGATATTCAGGTATGTTGTATCTTTATTTTCATTAGTTTCAAGGAATTTCTTAATTTCTGCCTTAATTTCATTGCTTATCCAAAAGTCATTTAGGAGCAAGTTTTTAAATTTCCATGTAATTGTATGGTTTTGAGTGATCTTCTTAGTATTGGTTTCTATTTTTATTGCCTGCGATCTGAGAATGTTTGATATGATTTCAGGTTTTTAAAATTTGCTAAGAATTGTTTTATGGCTGATTGTATGGTTGATTTTGGAGTATGTGCCATGTGCATATGAGAAGAATATATATTCTATTTCTTTTGGGTGGAGAGTTCTGTAGATGTCTATTAGGCCCATTGGGTCAAGGATCAAGTTCAGGTCCAAAAATATTTGTTTTCTGCCTTGATGATCTGTCTTATAATGTCATTGGGGTATTGAAGTCTCCCATATTATTGTGTGGCTATCTCAGTCTCTTCATAGGTCTCTAAGAATTTCCTTTATGCATCTGGGTGCTCCTGTTTTGGATGCATATGTATTTAGGATAGTTAGATCCTCTTATTGAATCTAACTGTTTACTATTATGTAATGCCCTTGTCTTTTTTGATCATTATTGGCTTAAATTTTGTTTTGTGTGAAATTAGAATAGCAACCTCTTCTTTTTTCTGTTTTCCATTTTCTTGATAGATTTTCCTCCATAGCTTTACTTTGACCCTATGGCTGTTATTGCATGTGAGATGGGTCTCTTGAAGACAGCATACAGTTGTGTCTTCCTTGTGCCTCTACATCCAACTTGCCACCCTGTGCCTTTTAGTTGGGGCATTTAGCCCGTTTACATTCAGGTTAATATTGATATGTGTGGATTTAATTCTGTGCTCATATTGTAAGTTGATTATTATGCAGACTTGATTGTGTTTTTGCTTTGTAGTGTCAGCGATCTACATGCTTAGGTGTGTTTTTGTGGTCCCCAATAATGGTCTTTCTTTTCCATATTTAGCACTCTTTTAAAGACCTCTCATAAGGCAAGTCTGGTGGTAATGAATTCCCTTAGCATTTACTTGTCTGAAAAGGATCTCGCTTCTCCCTTGCTTATGAAGCTTAGGTTTTCTGGATATGAAACTCTTTGTTGGAATTTATTTTCTTTCAGAATGCTGAATATAGGCCCCCAATCTCTTCTGGCTTATAGGATTTCTACTGAAGGGTTCAATGTTAGCTTAATGGGGTTCCATTTGTAGGTGACCTGTCCGTTTTCTCTGGCTGCTTTTAACATTTTTTTCTTTCACTTTTACCTTGGAGAGTCTAATGACTATGTTTCTTGGGAATGGTCATCTTGTGTAGTATCTTGCCGGGGTTCTCTGCATTTCATGGATTTGAATGTTAGCTTCTATAGTGGGGTCGAAAAAAATGTCATGAATGATATTCTCAAATATGTTTTCCAAGTTGCTTGCTTTTTCTCTTTCTTTCAGGGATGCCAATGAGTCATAGATTTCGTCTCTTTACATAATCCCACATTTCTTGGAGATTTTGTTCATTCATCCTATTATTTTTTCTTAGTTTTGTTTGTGGTATTTTAGAGAACTAGTCTTTGAGGTCTGTGAGTCCTCCTTTAGCTTGGTTAATTTTGCTGTTAATACTTGCAGTTGACATTTGAAATTCTTGAAGTGAATTTCTTAGCTCTATCAGATCAGTTTGGCTCTTTCTTTAAATAGCCATTTTGTCTTTTATCTCCTATGTAACTTTATTTTATTCCTTGGATTCCTTAGATTCCTTGGATTGGGTTTCAACTTTCTACCAGGTATCAATGATCTTCATTCCTATCCATATTCTGAATTATATTTCGGTCGTTTCAGCCATTTCAGCTTGGTTAAGAACCATTGCTGGGATACTATTGTGATCATTTGGATGTAAAAAGACACTCTGGTTCTTTGAGTTGCCAGAGTGCTTATGCTGGTTCTTTCTCATCTGTGTGGGATGATGTTCCTTTAGTCCTTGAAGTTGCTGTCCTGTGGATGGTTTTTTTTTTTCTTTTATCTTCTTTGATGTCTTTGGCAGTTTGATTGTGGTATAAGGTGGGTTCAGTTGACTGGGTTTGTTTCTGGAAGATTTTAGGTGGCTGAGGCTCAGCTCAGTGCTCCTTGTCTGCATGTTCTTACTCTGGGAGGCTGTAACTGGGTCTCTAGCTTTGTTCTGTGGCCCCTCAAAGTTAAAAACCTGCTGTGCCAGAGAGACCAAGGTGTTCTCAGTCCACTGGCCACCACACTTTGAAGGGTGGTGTTGGCCAAAGCACTTCATTGGGGTGTTGGCAGCATGATCCATGCTCACTTACACATGCCGGTAGCCATGGCAATGTGGTGGGGTGCGTGTGTGTTAGCTGGCAGAAGCAGGGCTGCAGCATTCCTGCGTGTGCTTCCACCTGCAGTGGGGCACAAGGGGGTTGCCTGCATGTGTTCATACTGTCAGCAGTGGTGGTGCAGGGGTGAGTGGGGTTGCCAGTGTCTGTGTGTGTGTTTGCACCAGCAGTGGTCTTGGCATGGGGGTGTGGAGCCACTGGTATTTATTGGTGCATTCACAACAATTGTGGTGTCAGCATGGATGGGGCGAGATTGCTGGTGTTTGTGCGCACATTTGCACCAGCAATGGTGGTGTGGTTGAGTGCCCAAATGTTAGCTGGAGGTGGGGGTGGTGGGTTGCGCTCGTATCAGCAGCAGCAGCAGGGTCTGCACACACATGCACTGGGAGGAGAGAGAGTGTGAGGCCCACACATGTGCACACAGCAGCAAAGAGGTTGGGGATGGGGAAAGGTTGTGGGCAAGTGAACACCAGAAAAGTGGCACAAGGGAAGCTGTGATGAAAAGAGACTATGTGTGGGCTGGTGTGCATCAGCAGGGTCGCTCTGTTGGAGCTCTCTGATAGTCAGGCAAGGTCTACCTACAAAGGAGCTATGATGAGGGTTCCTGGAAGCACCCTGGTTGAGCATCTGAGGTTGCAGTGCCATCAGGTGTGGCCAGGCTGGGGCCCCAGCAGAGGCCAACAGACAGGAGAGCACTCAGGGTGGACTTGCCCCACCTCACAGACAAGACCGCCCTCCTCTGTCCAGGTCTGACAGTTCCCCTATGGCCAAAGTCACCTAGAGGACCATGACGAGCCTTGGGGAATTGGTGTCCCTGGCCAGCTCCGCTGTAGCTGCTCCCACACCAAACTCTGCAGGCTCCGTACAGGCTGGAGTCCTGCTCCTACCCCCTCTCTAAGCAACTCTCCCTGCCAGCTCAAGTGTCCATGGGGGTCATGGGGTTTTCTGCTGCCTGGAGTCTGGAGGTCCATGGTGGGAGTGGGCTGCTCCTTACCTATTCAACCCACCCCTTCCCCAGGAGTCGCTGGGGGCTAGGAATGAGTCCCGGTGCTCAGTAAACCTGTGCAGAGCATCCAGCTTTTTTCCCCTTCAGCCCAACTTGTGTCCTCACTCCATCTACTCTGAATGCCTTTCCCCTGAAGTCTGCTTAAAGTGTGCCAGTCTTCCTGACATCCCCGTCTCCCAGTTGCAGATGTTCCTCCTGGCTGCATCTAGTTGGCCATTGTGGCTGAGACTCAACTGCATTTTTTAAAGGAATATGTGATAAGAACATTGAAACTTGATATTTCAAATCATATGAACCACCTCCAAAAAATACTCATGCATTCCTATGAAAAGCCTCTTCACAATCAGAAAAATTTTTGAGAGAATTATATATAGCCAATAAAACATTTAAATATTGTTTTCCCTCCAAGGTTATTTAGATTCCCAGTTTCATCTCTAATAATAGAACCATGGAAGAGAAGGCTTTGTCTCCTGTTAAAATTATTTCAGCCATCAAAAAGTCTGACAGGCAGCTTGGCGAGAGTTTAATCTTTTCCTAGGGTATGAGGCAGGCTCCAGGGAGGAAGAAGAGTTGGGAGGACTGTGTAGTTTTTCTAGAACTTTTGACATCATTCTACTTCATCTGCTGCCTTCTCTTCCATGCAATAAGTTCTGCCCTGGGCTCCCTATCCAATTTGTAATACTGTTAAAAAAAAGTAGTAAACCATGGCAAGGGGCTAGGTCTAAGTGAGGTCAACTTACCATTTAAGAGAGGAGCAGGCTGGGGTGTGTGGGTGCAAGATTGGGTTTCCCAGCAGCAAAAATGGGTAATGCAGATATTTGCCAATCATTTTGTTTTTGTTTTTGTTCTTGATCTTGAGATAGTCCTTGTTGTTTTGACTAGGCAGTGTGTTGTACTTTGCATGTGATTATTTTCTGAGATGGTTGCTTACTTTCCTTCTCTCTTCACTTCTTCTTTGTCCAGTAGGCTTTATTTTCTAATCTTCTTCGTGTCATGATTTCTCCCTCCCTTCTATTTTGCGTGCACCTGTAGCAGATAACTGGTGACCCATACTTATGCCTAAAGCCATTCCAGAGTCACCTGCCAGCAAAACCTGTACACTCTGATGGCTCTGTGCATCTCTTTGCCTGAAGGTGGTCTCTGACAGGGGGAGCAAGCCAAAAGACAAGGTAGTTAATTCTTCATGGATGGCCCTTATCCAATAAGGGATAGGAGTTGGTGGATAGCTATCTTAGTTTCCTTTCCCCGCAGGTGAGACAATTCTGAGCCAGGATCTGCACCAGCACTGTCTAACAGAACTTTTTGTAATAGTGGAAATGTCCCACCACTTGCCCTGTCCAAAATGGTAGCCACTAGCCACATGATGCCATTGAGCACTTAAAATGTGGCTAGTGTGGATGAGGAACTGAAATTTAAATTTTAGTTAATTTAAATGGAAATTTAAATAGCCATATGTAGTGAGTGGCTGCTGGGTTAGACAGTGCACACACACAGTCTCTCAGAAGGTCTCTGGCAGGATTGAGCACCATTGTTGTTCCCCACTTATTACTCTACCTCTCATTGGCTTTCCTGTTTCCAGCCTCACTCCCCCACCCCTCTGTACTTTCTGGAATTACTCCCCAAGTAAATGACAGGCTTAGAAATTCTTTTCTCAGAGACTGTATGAGGGGATCCCAACCTAAGAAGCATTTGTTCTGTCTTTTCTGGTCCCGCTCTGTCTCTCTCCTAGTGTCTCTGACCTTTTTTCTGTGCTTCTGCCTCTGCATTCCTGCCTCCCAGTGGGTCTAAATGTACTAGGGTGTCAACATGGGACATTTCCTGTGCGCAGTATAGACATCATTACAGTGCTGTGATGAGTGGAAACAGGCCTCAACTGTTTGCTTTCATTCTCAAAGGCCACCTTCTGACACTCTGGTGTGCACTACAGAGAAAATACAAAAGAAAAATTTTTCTTTATTCCTTCTGATTCTTGTTTTATTACCACAGGAATACATAGAAATCAAATTACCTATGCCCTTGGGCTTTTGCTGTAGGTCACATTCATCTCTTAAAAGGAACTAAGACAAAATAAAATAGAAATGACTATTGCATATTCAAAGAAAGATCTTTTTCAAAAGACTAGAACAGTCTACTTGTTAAGAAAGATCTATTACCTTGCTGAAACTATTCATTTCTGAGTTTCCTACTTGCTTAGGATTGATGTTTGCCATAGAGGAGGATATTCCCCTCAAGGAAGAAGGGCACGGGGCACAGGCAAAGGCACTGATACAGGAAATGTGGGCTTCAAAGAAACTTATTCTCCTCCCCCACGCATACCTCTTGGAGCTCCTCAAATCTCACTGTGCAGGTCCTCAGTGCTCTGCCTGTTCTCACATCTCGGTCTTTTGGTTGCTTGCATTAATTCAAACTGATTAACTAACATCAAGAGTTTCTAAGACAAAATCTGCTATGTCAGTCCTATGAGCAGGCAGAAAGATAGAACAATATGAGGTGACATCCGAATTACAACACAGGTGGACTAGTCAAGGAAAACACTTTGCTTTCAGGAAGCATCCTAATGTTACTCTAGGATGCTAATGTCATAAAGAACATAAAGACAAGTTATTTTTGAATGTGTTTGGGGTTTTCTGCGATAAGTTTTACATTTTTTCTGTTATCTTTAATTCTTATTTATTCTAATTCCAGAATTGAAAACAAGAAAGCAAAGCTACCATTATTTCTACATACATGATATGTTATGTAGAAAATCCTAAAGAATGTATAGACAAACTATAAGAACTCATAGGTAAATACAGTGTGGGTACAAAAATCAATTATATTTCTATACGTAAGCAACCAAAACTACAAAATCAAATTTAAAATATACTGTGCAATTCATATGTTTATTGTGGCACTATTCACAGTAGCAAATACTTGGAATCAACCCAAATGTCCATCAGTGACAGACTGGATTAAG
>NW_012104754.1:879666-913815 GCF_000951045.1 Mandrillus leucophaeus | reverse complement strand
TATAGTGCAATTTAAAACAGTGTCAAAAACAAGTGCCTGGAGTAAATATGACAAAATATGTGCAAGGTCTTGTCACTGAAAACTCCAAAACTTTACTAAGAAAAATGAAAGAAAATGTTATAAATGGAAGAGTGTGTCAATGTCATGACCCCAAAGACTCAATATTATTAAGACATCATTATCTTCAAATTGATTCTTAAATCCACACAATCTTATTTTAAAGTCAAGCAGGATTGTTTTGTGGAAATTGACAGTCTGATTACAAAATTTATGCAAAGAATCAGGATCACACAACTCAATCTTAAAGAACAAAAGCAAAACAGGAGCACTGAAGCTAAACTATGATAATCAAGGCCGTGGTATTCATACAAGAAAAGAAACATCGACCAATGGAAGAAAATGGAGTTCACAAGCAGACCCCGATGTATACATTCATCTGACTTATGGCAAAGATAACACTGCAGTGTAGCAAGGAAAGAGTGAGTCACTTGGATGTCCATGTGAAAAAGAAACATATCTAGACCCTGTCTCACACTACACAAAACGTAAATTCTGAAAGAATTGTAGATCTAAGTGTGAAAGGTAAAATGATAGAATCCTTAAAGGAAAAACATATCAGAATATTTTCATGACCTTGGGAGAGGTAGAAATTTCTTTGAAAAATGAAAATGTACCTACCATCGAAGAAAAATCTATAAATTGGACCATATTAAAATCAGAAATTTGTGTTTACAAAGATCATCATTGGAGAGTGTATTAGTTTGTTCTTGTATTGCTATAAAGAAATACCTGAGAATGGGTAATTAGTAGGAAAAGAGGTTTAATTGGCTCATGGTTCTGCAGGCTGTACAGGAAGCATAGCAGCATCTGCATCTGGGGAGGCCTCAGGAAGCCTTTAGTTATGCAGGAAGGCAAAGAGGGAGCAGGCATCCTACATAACAGGAGCAGGAGCAGAGAACTCACTCACTATCAAGATGACAGTATCAAAGGGGATGGTGTTAAACCATTTGTGAGAAACCGCCCCATGACCCAATCACCTACCACCAGGCTTCACCTCCAACACTGTTACAATTGAACATGTGGTTTGGGTGGGGACACAGATCCAAACCATACCAAAAAAAAAAAAAAAATATTCAGCCCATGTGTAGGATGAGATATTTGCAGGACATATATCCAAAATGTTCTATATCCAGAATGTATTTTAAAAAGCAACAAACAGTAAAGAAACATGGAAAAAAACAGTAGAAAAACGGGTAAGAGACTCAAACAGACATACCACAAAAGAGGATATCTGGATGGCCAATAAGCATATGCAAAGATGCTCAGCCTCATTAGTCATTGAGGAAATGCAAAATAAAATCACAATGGGATGCTACAACACACTTACTGAAATAGTTAAAATGAGAAAAGAATAAAAATGCCAAGTGTTGGCTAATCTGTGGTGCCATCAGAATGCCATATGCAGCTGATAGAATGTGTACTGATAAAACACCTTGGTAAGCTGTTTGGCAGTATCTATTAAATCTACACATATGCATACGCTATGAGTAGTAATTCCACTCCTAGATAGATGCCCAAGAAACATGTGTATATATACATATGTACAATATATACGTAGTCTTGGAGGGAAGGTACTTTTTCACATTTTCTTGAATAGTTTCAAAGATAATTCATTACGAGATTAATTTTGAATCCTTTGTGTGTGTGTGTGTGTGTACACACAAATATTTGTGTACATACTAATAGTGTTGCTATAAATATTCTTGAACATTCCCTGAAAAATATATATGTATTGCCAAATGGCCGTCCTGCGATGTGGGAGGAACCACATTCAAACCCTAACACCTGTCTCTTATACACATCTAGATGTGTATAAGAGACAGTTTATATATTATTTATTATATATAAAGATTATATTATATATAAATATTTAATATGTGTGTATGTGTATATATGTATATCAGGGAATGTTCAAGAATATTTATAGCAACACTATTCAAAATAGCCAGAAACTACCCAAATGCCCATCCACAGTAGAATGAATAAATTGTACTATAGTCACACAATGGAGTACTTTGGAACAATGAGAATGAATGATCTACAACTATATTATGCAGTATGGTTGAATTCACAAATACGATCTTGACTAAAAGAAGCCAGACACAAAAAGTATGTATGATGTAATTTCATTTATATAAAGTACCAAACAGGTCAATTGTCAGCATAGGGTTACCTCAAGAGTGTAGTAACTAGGAAGCAAAACAAGAACATTCTCTTCCTTGGTTGCTGGTTATATGCGTATGTTTCTTCCACGAAAATTCATTGAGCTTAATACTTTTGCTCTGTGTAGTATACATAATACTATGGTGAAAAGTGACAAAAAATCAAGCATTTGTGCTAGATATACCTTTTGATAGAAGGACAGTTTTTTCACATTTTCTTGAATAGCTTAAAGATGATTCACTATGGGATTAATTTTGACTCCTTTGGTCTCCCCACCCTTCCTATCTTTTGACTATTTTTTATAACAGAGGGAGAGTGGGAAGAAGCAGGAACAAGGGACAAAGTCCACTCACCTGGATGTTACGTTTCAAAAAACTTAAGGAATTAGTAAAATATTCTAAATAAATGTGTTAATATTATGGAAATCTATAGTACTTTCTTTGTGTATGACCTCTGATTTGTTGCCTGGGAATACGGAAACTTTTTGTGTAGAACATTTAATGTTTATAGAATATTTCAGTTATCTGTGGGACCTCAGTGTTATTGCAGGGATAATAGATCAGATGATGCTAAAGCCTTTGTTGTTTTAACATATTAAAATGGGACCACACCCATTGTTGGAGTCCACCCCTCCATGTATATTTCAGTTAGGTTGTCTCTGAAATGTTAAGTGGAGAAATGTGTTTTCTTTAAATCCGTGGAGGGACCAAACCTTAACATTATCCAAAAGTTTATTTCTGTCAGAAATTTAAAGTTGACAAAAGAATCTATTTTATCCCTTTTGTTGAGATCAATGACACATTAATTTGATATTTTATTCTCTTGATGTCCATATCAAGGATATTTCATATAAAATTAAACAACACATTATATACATGGTTGAAATTCTTCATAAGAAAATATTTTTCCCCTTGCTCCATCCTCTTTCCCCCACTTTTCTGTTCCTCTCTCCTTTTTTTTCCTTTGTCAATCTCACTTGACTGAAGGAAGAATAATAATCTCATTTTTCAACCTACCTAGTGGGTTTAGCTCTCATTAGAACACTTCCTATTTTCTTTGCTCATATCCCTTAAGAGTAGAAGATTGGGAGTGAGAATGACATCAGCAAGATGGTGGAATACACAGTCCCAGCCCTCACGTCCCCACAGAAACACTGATTTAACAAAGATAGGCAGAGCAAAATACCTTTAGAAGTTCAAAATGCCAGAGAAGAAACTACAGTACCCCAGATGAGCACAAAACTGAGAAAAGCCATGTGGAAATTAGTAAGAAGGGAAATTTTTACCTTCCCCAGGTCAGACCTTTCTCCAGGCCAGCATAGCTCAGTTCCAAGAAAGCTTGCCTCGGCCTGAGACTTCTCCCTCAGGGGAAAGAGAGAGTGAAGCAGGCACCGCATTCAGCCATTGTCTGAAGGACCAGCTTCCCTCCTGTCTCACCCAGAGCCCTGAGGGAACTGGTGTCATTTGAATGCCTGAGGAGAGTTAAGAACAAAGCAAAGAGTGAGGGCAGCTTCCTGCAGTCAACAGGGCTCTGCAAGATAGGGAGAAAACCCACAACCCCGAGACTTTCCCCCAGGAGGGAGGGAGGAGCAGGAGTGGAGTGTGCATCCAACATCTTACACTTTCAGTGCATTTCCCTAGAGAAGAAGAGCAGGTGGCTTACTGCAGCCAGCACACCTCTGCAAGATTGAAAGAAGACACACAACCCTGAGGCTTCTCCCTCAGGAGGGAGGGAGGGAGAGGAGTGGAGCCTGCACCTCCATAGAAAAGGTTTGAGAATATATATATATATATTTTATATATATATATGTGTGTATATATATATATAAAAAAAATAACCACTGGAGACAATGTAGGGAAATTGGAACCCTTATATGCTTTGGTGGGAATGTAAAATGATGCAGTAAAATGGAAAATGGAAAACAGTATGGTGACTCCTCGGAAACTTAAAAGTAGAGCTACCATACGATCCAGCAATCCAACTTCTGGGTATATATCCAAAAGAATTGAAATCAGGACCTGAAAGACATATCTGCATTCCTATGTTCATCAGCTCAAAAGAGCCAATATGTGGAAACAACACAAAATGTCCATGGGCAGACGAATGCATGAAGAAAAGATGGTATACATACACAATGGAGTATTATTCCACCTTAAAAAAGAAGGAAATCCTAGTATTTGTCACAGCATGAATGAACCTGGAGGAGATTATGCTGAGTAAAATAAGATAGTAACAGAGGACAAGTAAAGAAGCAGAGATTAGAACGGTGGTTGCCAGGGGCTGAGTGGAGCAGGGAATGGGAAGCTGTTCAATGGGTGTAAAGTTTCAGTTATGCACAATGAATAAGTTCTAGAGATCTGATGTACAACAAAGTTCCTAAAGTGCAGTACTAATAATACTGCATTGTGTCCTTAAAAATTCAAGAGAGTAGATATAATGCTAAGTGTTCTTACCATAAAAAAAACCTAAAAAAGCAAAAGAACAAAGGGGTATGAAGAAACTTCTGGAAATGATGGACACGTTTATTACCTTGATTGTGATGATAGATTCAGGGGTGTATGTTTCTGTCCAAACTCATCAAATTGTATTTATTAAATATGTATAGTTTTTGGTATATCAATTATACCTCAATAAAGTTGTTAAAAATAGAAAATTGGGTAATTTTGTATTCCTCTAGCCCATATTTAGCACTGGATTTTCCTATAGCACCGCACTATATTTAATCCAATCCAAGTTTAGCTACAGGATAATCTTTTTTCACCACCGGTGCTTGGGTCATGTCAATTACTTGGGACACTCCAAATCTGCTCAATATTCCTCTCTTCTGCCTTTGTTTATGTTGCTTATGCCTTCCTTGGCTGGTAATGGCGCCCAGCATCCCCTTTCCTTCCACTTGCCACACAGGTAGAATCTTTCTTCAGGGCCCAATTCACATGCTTGGAAGCTTTCTCCATTGTCTTCCCAGTTCTGCTCAGCACATTTCAGTGTGCGTCATAAAGCATTTGTCCTTCAGCCTGTGTTTGGCTTTGTTGTCTTTTTATCAGCTTCTCCCACTGTAAAATTGTGGTTTTATTTATGTTGATAATTCTCTAGTATCTAGGATGGTGCCTTTCACATAATAGATGCCTAAAACATTTTTATTGTTGCAATTTTTAAACTTATTTCAAAACATATAAATAAAGTTTGTGTGTTAGTAATATTTTCACAACTCTACCCATTTGGAGAAATATTGTGATTGAAATGGCTTCTTATGTGTCTGTTAAGGGGTTCTAAGCTAGAATATTTTGGAATTAATGTGGCTGGCTCATAAAGTGGTGTCTCTTTGACTCTGATATCTGTTTTGAATTAAGAAATTTCTGATACCAGAAAATACATATCACTCATTCACGCAAGTAAGAAAGAAATAGCCAACCTAAGTCACAGATTAAATAAATTACATTTCGTTACTACCCAATACATACAACTTCTGGGTATATTAATATTTGACAGCTAAGGAATATTAGTAATTTTCTTCAATAAAGATAGTTATTTATAATAAGTATATATTGTTTGTTGAAAGGGCACTAATTAAACACTTTAAACTAGTTTGTGATTATAAATAGGTGATATAATGAAATTATAAAATGTCTCTACCCAAGTTTTGCTTATTATGTCAGTTTGTTTCCAAACCTGTTTTCATAGTTGAATTATAAGTAAACGTTATTCCAAATCATACATTCCAAATTAACAGCACAAGAATTAATGAGAATTTTGCCAGGAGCACTTCAGAGTTTACACACACACAAACTGAAATCAAGTCACACATCATAACTCAAAATCAGTCACACTCACTTTTGAAAATGTCTTTATGAAAAAAGGAATAAGTATGCAACTCCATTGAATGACTATTGCCTCAAGTAAAAGAGCTATGTGGTTCTACAATACTGTAGACAATGTTTATAAAAATAACTATTTATTGGCCCAAGGTGTCATTATTTCTGCTTTGGATAGAGTAAATCAGAGAAATCAACTAATGAGTTTTGCACAGGTTGGCTGAGCATAAACTTTCTTGAACTTTAGTTTTCTCTAAGCCTCAAAGTTTCATACTTTTAAATCTTGTTTACTTTCAACAAGACATGATTTCTTTGCTTCAGAGTAAACAGGCTATAAAAAGTCTCATAAGTCATCTTGGGATTTAGAAAGCTCTTACCAAACAAAAATCTTAATGGGTTCAGTATCCATGATTCAGAAACATACGGATTGAATTTCCCTTAAAATACACATGAGCTTGAAAGTTAAGGGTGAAAGTGGTTGGCCAATTGTACTTGGGGTTTTGTGGGAGCCAAGACTTTCGGAAAGGCACTTGAGACATCTCTATATCCTGAGATTCAATCAGGTTTTCCAATTCGGAGTGAGCTCCTTGTTATCACAAGCGATGTGTGTATGTAGCATGAGGTGTTCCCATGGAGGTTGGACAACCCTTTGTAAAGACTGATGGCATGTGGCATGCTATATAATCAAGATAATTTGTTTTCTTTTTATAAAAACATTAACATATATCACTAATTGTCTTTTATCTCCAACATGAAAGAGCTTAACCTTTAATATTACAAGTATAGCAACATTATGACTCCTAGTAAGTCAATTTAATGTGGGTGATAAGTATCATGAGTGTAGACAACATGTGAGCTTCCATGCCATCTACAGTTTTCTCTCTTGAAGAGGGAGAGTATATAAAATCTTCTGTTTACTCAGAGCCCAAGCACCACCTAGTTCTTTGATTGTGAGTTTATAATGACAGATTCCTCAATAGTATACATATAAGGTACTGAGACAAATTTTGATGAGTGGCTTATGGGATTGATTACATTTTTATGGCCATTCGCAGTATGTCTTTGAACTGATGGAAAGAGTTGTCTAGCATAGACAACTTTTTTTTTTTTTTCATAGCCATTGGAGGTTTTATGTTCTTTGGAATCTGGAGGGTGGTTTCTTCACTGCTAAGAAGGGAAAATGCTAATTACACTTCCTAGCTTTAAGATGAGATCATGTATTTAAATGAAACTTTTAATGTGGTGGTAATTTGCAGTTGTTTTGGCTCCATAAACTTTGCTTGCAAGATGATATTTGGTTTGGAGTGGGATCATTTAAAGATTGCATAAAAAAGACCTCTTTGAACGTGATATGGCATGGTACACATTTAATTTGATAGAATGCTAAGCAAACCAAGGAATCCCAGCTTTCCTGATCAGAAAAACAATGCGTGAGCTCTCTCTGGTGCTTCCTGGTTAGTCAGTGGATGAGGCCCAGAAACGTTTACTCTGTCCAAGAGAACCAGAATGGTTTATTCTTTCTTCCTCAGTGTTGGGCTAAAAGGTAATCAGCTCAATGGCTTAAGAGTTAGAGACTGTTTCTCTATAAAACCTAAATGGAAGCTTCTCAATGAAAGTCAAATTGTAATATAAAATACGTTCTCTTCAAGATAATTTCTGTATGTTTTGGGATAGGCTAGGTAAAATCATTTCTTTTTAAAGCCTCTTGATCAAATTCTTGTACCTTTGAACACTTAAAAAAAAGGAAAAATCATTTTGAGAAGCTTAAGAGACAGAAGAGATGTTTTCACATAAAAGGTTTCCAGATAATTTCTATAGATAACTATGTGAATCAGATTGTGCTGAGATAAAAAGCAAACCCCCTATTTCAGAGGCTTAAAACTGCCACACTGAACATGTCTTGGGGTTCTGCCTCCACATAGTATTATCTTACTCTGCAATCCTGGCTAGACTTGCAGGCCATCATAGCAGAAGGAAAGAAGAAAATGGTGAAGTATGCACTGATTCCTCTGCTCAGAATTATTTTCTCTTCTTTTTCTTTTCTTTTCCTTTTTTTTAGGACAGGGTCTTGCTCTGTTGTGCAGTCTGGAGTGCAGTGGAGTGATCACAGCTCACTGCATCCTCAAATTCCCAGCCTCAAACAATCCTCCCACCTCAGCCTCCAGAGTAGCTGGGAATACAGACATGTGCCACCATGCCTGGCTAATTAATTTTTTTTGTAGAGATAGGGGTCTCACTATGTTGGCCAGGATGGTCTCAAACTCCTAGGTTCAAGCAGTCCTCCTGCACTGACTTCCCAAAGGGCTGAGATTACAGGCATCAGCCACTGCACCTGGTCCCTTCTGCTCAGAATTCTTGTCACAAGGCCACCTACTTCATGTGGAGTTGGTGCGGTTCTACATATGCCTGGAAGGGGAGAGCTGGGATAATGGTAAAATGCCCCAATGGCTATCATACAATTTCATATGCTTACAACTTACAAAAATCAATTTAATTTTCACTAAAAATTTTATTCATTTGTCTATCTCTCAAGAATGCATTACAGGTTGATTATCTGTTATCTGAAAAGCTTGGGACCGGAAGTATTTTGGATTTTGATTTTTTTAAGATTTTGGATATTTCATATACATAATGAGACATCTTGAAGATAGGCCCCAATACTAAATATGAAATTCACTTACATTTCATATATCCCTTATACACATAGCCTGATGATAATTTTATATAATGTTTTTGATAATTTTATACATGAAACAAAATGTGCATGCAATGAACAATTAGAAAGCAAAGATGTCACTGTCTTTTGTCTGTGCTTGAAAAGTTTCAGATTTTGGAGCATTTTGGATATGGAATTTGTGTATTGGGGAAAAGTGAGTAATGTGGGGCTCATTGAGAGCGAGCATTGTCCCTCCGTACCACAGGTAGGGACTCATGGCTTGCCACAAATAATAGACTAATTGACCAGAAGAAGCCATTTTATAAATGGAAAAGCTTTCACTTCATTTAGATACTTAGAAGTTTGGCTGAATGTGCTGATACTTTTTTTTCAAAGAGGAAAAATAGTCTATGGGCAAGATTATAACATCCATCCTGAAATGTTTTGTTACACAGGTCGAAATAAAGGTAATAACATTTTTGTGTGTGTGTGTGTGAATGAAGGGAGTATTAGCCAGGTGTGGTGGCTCATATCTGTCATCCTGGAACTTTGGGAGATTGAGGCAGGCTTGAGCTCAGCAGTTTGAGACCAGACTGGGCAACACAGTGAGATCCCGTCTCAAAAAATTTTAATTAAAAAAAGAGTATTATTTTATAGCTACATAAACATCTAGGAATAAATTTAACCAAGGAGGTGAAAGACCTCTACAAGGAAAACTACAAAACAGTGATGAAATAAGTTGAAGAGGATGCAAACAGAAAGACATCCTCTGCTCAAGTATGCTCATGGATTGGTAGAATTAATGTGGTTCAAATTACCATACAATCCAAAGCAATCTACAGATTCAGTGCAATCTCTACCAAAATACCAATGCCATTCTTCACAGAAATTTGAAACAAATATTAAAATTTGTATGAAACTACAAAAGACCACAAATAGCCAAAGCAATCTTGAACTAAAAGAACAAAGCTGGAGGTATCGTACTACCTGACTTGAAAATATTCTACAAAGCTATAGTAACCAAAATAACGTAGTACTGACATAAAAACAAACACATAGACAAGTGGGACAGAAAAACGAACCTTCAAATTAGTCCACTTATCTACAGCCAACTGATTTGGACAAAGTTTCCAAGAACATTCACTGGGGAAAGGACCGCCTTTTCAATAAGTGATGCTAGGAAAACTGGGTGTTCAAATGTAGAAGAATGAAACTAGACACCCACCTCTCCTCCTACACAAAATCCAATGCAAAATGGATTAACGACATAAATGTAAGATCCCCAAACTATAAAACTACTAGAAGAAAACCTAGGGGAAATGCTTCAGGACATTGGTCTAGGAAAAGATTTTCTGAGTAACACCTCAAAAGTCCAGGCAACTAAAGGAAAAATGATCAAATGGGATCATATCAAAGTGAAAAGCTTCTGTGCAGCAAAAATCAGTTGACAGAGTAAAACTATAACTTATAGAATGGGAGAAAATAGTTGCCGACTATTCATCTGACAGGGAATTAATATCCAGAATATACAAGGAACTCAAAACATCTCAACAGTAAAAAACTAAACAATCCAGTTATAAAATGGACAAACTATCTGAATAGACATTTCTCAAAAGAAGTCATATAATATCCAACAAACATATGAAAAAATGCCCAACATCACTAATCATCAGGGAAATGCAAATGAAAACCATAATGAGGTATCGTTTCACCCCAGTTATGATGGCTATTATCAAAAGATAACAAAAAATAACAAATGCTGGTGAAGATGAGGAGAAAAGGAAACTCTCACATGCTGTTCGTGGGAATATAAACTAATACAGCCACTATGGAGAACAGTATGGAAGTTGCTTAAAAAACTGCAAGTAAAACTATTATAACTTATTATGTGATCCAGCAGCCTCACTACTGGGCATTTATCCAAAGGAAGGGAAATCATATATTGAAGAGACATCTGCACTCCCATGTTTGTTGCAGCACCATTCACAATAGCCAAGATGTGAAATTAGCTTAGTGTCAAACAACAGATGAATGGAGAAAGAAAAGGTGGCATTTGTACACAGTGAAATACTATTCAGCCATAAAAAGATGAAATCTTGTCATTCATGGCAACATGAATAGAACTGGAGGACATTATGTTAAGTGAAATAAGTCAAGAACAGGAAATTAGACACAGCAGTTCTCAATCATATGTGGAAGCTAAAAAAAAGTTGATCTCATCAAAGTAAAAAGTACTACAGAGGATACTAGATGCTGAGAAAAGTAGAAAGAAGTGAAGAGTATAGGGAGAGATTTGTTAAAGGATACAAAAATTACAGCTAGATATGAGGAATAAATTCTAGTCTTCTATAGCACTGTAGGATAACTATAATTATAATATATCATACAGTTTCAAATGACTAGCAGATGGATATTGAATGTTCCCAAAAAAGAAATTATAAATGTTTGAGATGATGGGTATGCTAATTAATTACCCTGATCCGATCATTATGCATTATATGTATCAAAACATCATTACGTACCCCATACACATGTACAATTATTAGATGTCAATTAAAATTTTTTAAAAAAAGAATATTATTCTAGTCCCCACAAAATTATTTATAATTAGATGTTACTATAGAAAACATTGATATAATTTGCCTCAAATACATTTTAAAAAGGTTAATTAAACTTTAACTTGATCTAATTCTAACTTGGCTACCTCCTGAGTCTTGCAATCTCTTTATTTGCCTTTACTGGATTTCTTTTTCATCTTTTTGTTCACTTATCATTTGACTTATGGCTATGTGTTTCAAACAAATGTCAAAACCATTAGAGGGCCATCCAGTCATTATAATGGGTGGTATCCAGCATAGTTTCCTAAATAGACTACAATATAAAATATTAAGATGTATAGTGTAAAGTTACTGTTTAATGAAACTTTGGTTTCAGGTAATTATGTATATGTTTGTGCATGTATATTTTGTGTGTCTAGGCTGTGATGTTAGCACCTGTCAAAAAGTTTGAAAATAATAGACTGGAAGCTTATGTTTTGCACAAGGAGATTCAAATTGTAACTGAATAATTGAATCAAACTTGCAGTAAGAAAAAGGGCAATAGAGTAAAACATTTTTTTGTCATAATGCCTTCAAATGTCTGATTATAAACTAGAAGGAAAATATTTAAAAATATATAAGATTAAGTAAGGCAGTTTAATTACATATACAATTCTAGCAAATATCTGTAGCAAAGAACTGTTCACATATTCTTGAATCATGGTTCTGCTTGCATATCCGTTCTGGAATCCAATTAAAGTTGGATCAGAAACAGAGAGATTATAGTGTACCCTTGGTTTGTTTAAAATTCAAATGCTGAAATAGAACATGCCTTCATTTGCTATAATTGAAACAAATGATTTCTGAGATTGTATAATTAAACCAGTAAGGTCCAAGTTAGGAGGAAGCACACCATGTCTTATGCTCCAGGCTAAACTTCTGTTCACAAGGCCATTGTGTGCTTCTCTGTTGAGTAGAGCTTCTACTTGAGAAAAGTCCATAAATGCGCTTGAGTGTGGAAACACCTCCCCCATATGTTGGTTCTTCTCTCAGTGTCCCAGCAAGAAACAGGCTATGCACTCAAAAGAGGTGATTCAGGAGGTGTCAATGAGAAGAGTATTTGCAAGAAGCAGAGAAGGTGAAGGTAAATGGGATAATAAGGAATAATAGAGGATAAATGGGATAATAAGGGATAATAGAGCACCCCAGGTTTAGCAGGAAGGGGAAGTTTCACCTACCCAGGTAGGAAGAGGCAAGAAGAGCAGGTTATTAGATCGGTCAGACCTTTATCCATAGGAGAGCTCCACCTGGAAGGAGAGCAGTGGTTTTAGGTAGAAGAGCACACTCTTACAAGTCACCACTTGGGAGGGAGTTGGAGAAATAAATGCACCAATAACTCTGGCTTCCTAATCTTGATTTCCTGCTAATACCTTGCCTTGGCCAAACCATCCAGAAACCTGAGGTCAAGGGGCCATATTGCTACAGTCCATAGAAGTCAACATAGAGGCAAAAAGCAGGGGGTAAAAGGATAAAGTGAGGTTAGGAATTGGAGAGATGAATAAAGTCCAAGTTAGAAGGAGAGTTGAGATTTCACCATACCACATGACACCATATCATATGAGAAAGGGGGATGAAGGGAAGTGAGCTGTGGCCCTTCTGTTGTATTCCTGGGAGGAGGGAGCTAAAGAGATTTGTCTTCTGGAACAAAACCATCTGAAGGTAAAAGGGTAGGGCTGTGATCCTGGGAGTGGGGTGCTGAAGCTAGTGTAAGAGCACCTACATCATATGCTCTGGGCTGTGGAATGTAGCCATCCTAAGAGGAATGCAAGCTATGTGTATGGTATGGGGGAACTTAAGAAAAACCTACTCAACAATGCTTTTTAGGCTGACTGACATCATTCAATTATTTTTCCATCTCAAATGTCTAAGTTTTCTCTGGACACAGAAAACCTTGCTGATATACAGATTTATGGAACTAGAAAGGCTTTATCATTGCATGAGCAAACTGAAGAGAAAATAATGCTTTAATATCCGTGTTTTTGCAATGAAGCCAGGCAAATTTGCTAGCAAAAGTCAGACAGTATCAGAGAGGGGAATCCCCCAAACTGATTTAAAAACAGATATGATTAAATAGGAAATGATACTTATGATTGGTTTGAGGAAGATAAAGCACCAAGAGAATAATCACTTATTTTGATGTCTGTATTTGGTTGTAAAGTATATTGATAAATAATTTGAGTGCATTCATATCTTTGCTCTCCAACTGTCATGAGATCTTACATTTCTCAAACCTAGCTACTTCAACATGGGTGTTTTCAGAGTTTGATGGCCAGGGTTCTCCATCCTGAGGTCACAAATGAGGTTATCCTTAAGAGTGGCATGCAAGCAGATGAATTTTAATGATGCTGATGAATTTTACTGCTTGCATTATGCTCTTTGTGAAACTCTAATATTGGCATATTTATGACTTTATGACACTTTGCTTTTCCGTGAGGTTTGATGCATATTTGTAACTTTATGACACTTTGCTTTTCCGTAAGCTTTGATGCAAGTCTACTTTTATCAAGAATGAATTTGTATTCATGGGCTTTATGTAACTTTCATCTTCACTCAAAAATGTCATAACTGGTGGACGTTGCTATTCTTGAGGTGTGGTAGTCTGAAAGACAAACTGGCAGACAGTAGAACTGTCTGAGGACTTTCCAAATCCCAGCATTTGAGAAGTCTGTAATAACTGATTTACGTGTCTACTTTTTGTCTTACTGTATTCCCAAAAGGATTGACCGGAAATAAAACTATGAGGTGGGCTTTTTGTTCCTGGAACTCACATTCTTACTTTCCATTGCTGCTCACTAACCTTTGCATTCATTTAACACTAAGGTGACTTCACTGTGTGTTTACTGAATATCTGCTAAGTGCAAATCACTGTGGCAAGTAGATGGGAAACTAGTAGGTCAGAATTTGCTACCGTATGCTCACAAAATTGTCTTGGAAATAAAATGATCCTACTAATTCTGCACTCCAAAACTTCTGTGGCACCCCATCGTGCACAGAATATACTCTCCAAATATTATCTTACTGTTCAAGTCCCTTTTTATGCTCCTCCTAACTTGGGTGCTTTTACTGTGGAGTTATACATTTTTTGTTTGATTCTCTTTCCTCCTCATCCTCCATGTGTTGATTGCTCCATTTTCTCCCTTTCTGATTTTAAATTTTTATCTCTTTCTATAATTTTATTATATGTAGTTACTATAACACAGCTACAATTTACAACTAACTACTTTAATGTAGTATAAAGGTATGGGTTATTTAAGTCACACATGATTGCACTTAAGGCAATTTATTTTTACTAGCTGGTTATGTCTGTGAGCAACTTGAGGTCAGGGATTCTGTCATTGAATTTTTATATCCCTAGAGCCTGGCACATAACAAATACTTTAACAAAAATGGGCTTAGAGAATAAAACAAGTAAGAGATAATAGAAATGCACACACAGTTTTCTAAAATCAGTATGCTGTATACATGCTACTGAGTGGTATGAGCCACATACTATTGAATATTAAAGATTCTGGGACTGAGCTCGTAAGTTGGGGACATTAAGAATAATTTCAAAGAAAGGTTAAATATTGAAGTGCTCTTTGGACTATCAGGACTTTGATAGCTAGAGATGGGGAAAATGCTTCTTTTTTTGACCATTTCCTACTTTCAGTTTCCTCTCACTTGCAAAATCCTAATGCAGAGAAAGCAAGGTAAACTTTATCCCCCTTTCCAGCTCTGAATAAAAGTAGTAGCCGCCAGGAGCATGGTGTTGAGAAGGATGCTGAGGCCCAGTCTGAACAGGACAGAACTAAATTCATGGGTGCTGAGCAATTGACACATACTGGCTCACCATATTTATGTCACAGGATGGATTAGCTCACTTCAAACATTACAAGTAGCTTTCAGACTACATTGTGTAATATAGGAGGCAGGAAACTTCTTAGGGAAAGTATCTCCCCTTGTGACCCCTCCATTCTATTTCTGTCCATTTATTTTCTTATGTTAAGATTTTCCTACTTCTAAGATGAATCCTGATGGCCAAGCTACCCTATCTGTGATCTTAGAGACCAGGATAACGTAGTAGGGCTTCCTAGGTAAAATGATAATCCTCGGGGTGTGCTGTACACACTTTGTAGGGTTTTGAATGAAACAGTTATGTACAATCATAGGGTACATAGATCCTTTGATTCTAGAGTCCTGTGATAGATTACAAATTAAACTCTGGTGTTTCCTTCAAATGGGTCTGGGGAGAAGTGTGAGGCAATGTGACATCCCTACACTTTGTGCTGCCTGTGTGGGTGGAAGACT
Source organism: Mandrillus leucophaeus (assembly GCF_000951045.1). Classification (NCBI taxonomy): domain Eukaryota; kingdom Metazoa; phylum Chordata; class Mammalia; order Primates; family Cercopithecidae; genus Mandrillus; species Mandrillus leucophaeus. Next base: position 898,240 of record NW_012104754.1, on the reverse strand, counting down.
GCCTCCTCGTCCCTACCAGCATCAAGACACATCGTGTGTCCAGACTGTCATAATATTTATCCACAACATCTGGTATGAGACAGAGAGTGAAGTCTGTGCCTTCATTCAAATTAGATTCATGACTTGGTTTATTTGAACTGGTACAGAGGAAGAAAAAAATCTTTATACAAAATAACATCTGGGAAGAGATGTACTTGCTTTTCAAAACACTAATGGTATCATAAATTCATGAGTTTCTAGAATGATGGCAGATGTCTGAATGGGAAATACTACAAAGAAAGAAAACTAAGAAGTAAAATGGATTTAAAGCACATAGCGCTCTGGTTCCTCAGGTATTTCCCACTAAAGCCAGAATTAACTACTGATTCTTCCTCTTTAGTAGGGCAGGAGTATGGGGGGCATGCTGAGTCTGATGCCAGAGAGTCACTCATTTCTCTATGTGGTCATGGCCATCAGTGAGATGACTGAGCTTTGGGAAGTGCCAGGCTGAACAGTGAGGCAGGAAGGGGACATCGCTTATTGGAAGCAGAGTTTGCAGGGTGGTGCTGACTACAGAAGTTGGAGCATTTGTAGATGAGTTCCTCTGTGAAGGTGGATGGGGGTGCACCTGTGGATGTCCTCTCCTGGTCACTGAAGATTGTATCATCACCAAAATCACTGGAATCTTCCCTATTCTTACTAAATGTTACTGTTGTTTTTTATCTCAGCCTGGGAAGGGACAGGAAGGGGTCACAGGAGGAACCAGAGTTTTAAAAAATATATCTTGAATGCCAGAGGTCTTTCTTGTCCTTCTTTATTGAGCACTTTTAGGCAAATAATATTTTGCAATGCCAAATGACACTTTTCTTTTTCATATTTCATTATACCTGACCCTCTTCCAATTCAACCAGAGACCTCCATTCCACAGGGAAGAGTTAGGATTGCTATAGAAAAACATTCAAAGACAGGGAGAGTTAATAGCTTTAAAATTCCAAAATAGGCACTTAAAGTCTATTGTAGGGGCAAGAGTTGTGAAAGAAAAAGGCAAATCTTGCATTTGCAAGAGTTATTTGAGAGGTGTATTGAGTGTTTTGTCTATTTTTATGTTACTTTTTAGAAAATAAAGCAGAGTTTTGAAGTTGATATATAACAGTTGTACATATTTTGGGGAGTATATGTGATACCTTGATACATGAATACAATGTATAATGATCAAACTGGGGAAACTGGGATGTCAATCACCCCAAAGATGTTGGGGACATTCAAATTCTTCTCCTCTAGCAGTTTTGAAATATATGACAAATTATTGTTGACTATCGTTGCCCCACCATACTATAGAATCCTAGATCTTATTCCTTCTGTAAAATTGTATATTTTCTTTGTTTAAAAAATAATTTCAACTCTTATTTTATCTTTAGGGGGTACATGTGAAGGTTTATTATCTGGGTATGTTGTGTGATGCTGAGATTTGGGGCAAGAATGATCCTGTCACTCAGGTAGTGAACATAATACCCAATAGGTTTTCAACATTTGACTCTCTCCTCTCCTCCCACTTCTAGTAGTCTCCAGTGCCTATATTTGCCATCTTTATGTCCATGTGTACCCAATGTCTAACTGTGTTTTCGTACCTTGTAACTAACGTTTCTTCTTTCTCCCTCCCTGCTATCCCTTCTAGCCTCTAGTAGCCACCAATTAACTCTCTATCTTCATGAGATCTCTACAGAGATGGAAAAAAAATGGTCCTAAAATTCACAGGGAACCACAAAAGATCCTGACTAGCCGAATTCTTCTTGAGCACAAGAACAAAGCCAGAGGCATCACACTACCTAACTTCAACATATACTACAAATCCAAAGCAGCAGGGCATAAGCATGAACACAGACACACTGACCAATAGAAAAGCACTGAGAACCCAGAGGTAAATCCACAGTTTACAGATAACTCATTTTTGACAAAGGTGCCAAGAACATACTCTAGGGAAAGAACAGTCTCTTCATTAAATGGTACTGGGAAAACTGGATAATCATATGCAGAAGAATGGAATTAGACCCCTATCTCTCCCCATGTACAACAATTAAGCAGGGGTATTTAACCATTTTTATGCCATGGACTCCTTTGGTGATCTGGTAAAGTTCATGGACTACTTAGAATAATGTTTATAAAAACATAAAATACATTGTTTACAAAATTGCAATTTTCTTGAAATACAGTCATCAAACTCATAAGGAATGACAAATGTCTCATAGGATAATATGTATGCTTCTTCCTTAATGCCTCTGATGACAAGATCTCTTGGTGGATCTAATGACTTTATTATTAAGTGGTGATGAGTGCACATGATATTCTGAGATGTCTACATCTGCAATGTGATATGAAAATATATGTGAATTTTTTGGTAACAAGGCCACAAATTCTAAGTACTGTGGTTGGTTGCCTGCATTCATGTTGTAGGAAATGTTAATTTTCAGTTAGAATTTAGTGAAAATAAATATCTACTTTTTTTCTCGTTTAAGTTCACACTTAATTATTATTATTTTTTTTGGAGATGATGTCTTGCCCTTGTCCCCCAGGCTGGAGTGCAATGGTGTGATCTCGGTTCACTGCAACCTCTGCCTCCTGGGTTCAAGTGATTCTCCTGCCTCAGCCTCCTGAGTAGCTGGGATTACAGGCGTCAGCCACCACACCTGGCCAGAATCTCTTAATTCTATGGATTTACTGTATTAGTATGTTTTTATTCTGCTATAAAGAACTGCCAGAGACTGGGTAATTTATAGAGGAAAGAAGTTTAGTTGACTCACAGTTCAGTATGGCTGAGGAGGCCTCAGGAAACTTACAATCATGGGAGGAGATGGAGGGAAAGCAAGGCACCTTCTTCACAAAGTGGCAGGAAGGAGAAGTGCCGAGCGAAAGGGGAAGAGCCCATTATAAAACGGTCAGATTTCGTGAGAACTCACTATCAGGAGAACAGCATGGAGGAAACCACCCTGGTGATTCCATCACCTCCACCTGGTCTTTCCCTTGAAACTTGGGGATTATGGGGATTACAATTCAAGATGAGATTTGGGTGGGGACACAAAGCCTAACCATTCCGCCTGCAGACCTCAAGTTAAGAACCCTTTAACTAAAGGCAGGTTTAATGGAGCCAGACCTAAAGTTAGTTTGTATACAACAGAGGCTGTCTGGAGAGACAGATGCCCCTGCCCTGAGGGAGGGGGAGCAGGGAGAGGGGAGCTGGTATCTGGAGCCTGCCTAGCCTCCGCTGAGGGGGGCTCTGTCTTGGCATCCTTAAGATCTAGGTGGTACCCACCAGTGCCTACAGATGATCCCTCACCACACAACAAGGAGGACACGCTTTGTGAGGTGCAGATCTTGGACTTCAGAAGGAGCAAAACCAGTAACAAAGGGCGTGCCTAGTTCGCAGAGCACATATTCATTCAGTGTTTCATGAGCAATGATTTCTTAAGCACCTATTAGGTGCCAGGCCTGTGCTGGGTGCTGAGGATATGGTGGTGGGGAGTACACTCCTGGTGCCTGCTTTCATGGAGGACACAGGCAAGCAATTAGTCAGAGGAGTGCTAGGACAGTGCTGTTCAGGTCTTAAGGGGCACACAGGTGGGTCATCCACTCAGCACATAGAGATCGGGAAGAAATTCCTGGAGGAAGGAGGTGGTGGAGAGCAAAGGTTGAAAATGGCTTCTCCCAGAGGAAATAAAAGCAGGAGAGGGAATGGCACATTTTGCACGCCTGAGGATGGCTGCTGCTTCAGATGTGGAAAGGGCGAGGGGAGGAGTGAAATTTGAAAAGTGAGAGGTGAGGGTGGAGGTCGGCTCACTGGGACCCTGGCGGTGGCGTTAAGGTTCTTTTGAGAGCCTTCAGGAAGCACTGAAGTGTTTCAAGCAGTGGAGTGGTGGAGCCAGCTTTTCATTTCAGAAAGAATAGTCTGTCTGTGGAGAAGATCATGGATTAGTATGAGATGAGAATAGAGGCAGTGAGACCACAGCGGGGACCTACGTGGGAAGATGCACCTGGATGGTGATGGTTAGGATGGCAGTGCTGGCATTTGGGATAAGGAGAAGTGGACAAGTGCAGGAGATACTTTGGAAGTGGATTTCATCAAGTCAATAATTAGTTTAAGAAAACAAGGAAGAGGATGGAGTAAAAAATGCCTGCTTGGTTTATGGCCCAGCTCCTTACTGACACCACCCCAGTCCATATCAATCCATAATATTATTGTTTCAGGAAAGGGCGGGAGGGAGGGAGAGAGAGAAAAGGAGGGGCGGGGGAGAGAGAGAGAGAGAGAGAGAGAGAGAAGAGATAAAAAAAGTTTACTAAGAGGAAATTATCAGATATCTAGGAGAAAAGTAAGGAAAAATAAAAGCCCAGGGAGCATGTTTCCAGACGAGACAGTGGTCAATAATGCTAAATGCTGCTGAAACACCAAGTAAAATAAGCTTTGAGACGTAACTATTGCACTAACAACAGAGGTCATCAGAGAATATGGCATCAGCAGTTCCTTCAGCATGGTGGGTAGGGCACCAGGTTCCCATGAGTTAAGAATGTATGATGGGTAGGAAAATAGAGCAAAATTTTAAAGACGTTTGGCTGATAAGGGAAATAGGTAAAAGATTATAGCTGGAAAGAGATTTGTCCACTAGTAATTTTTTATTCCAAGAAACAGAAAACCTAAATCAAAGTGCATAAACACAAAAGCAATTTATTGTTCTTCATGGCTGTAATTAGGTGGTGATGTCATCTGAGAATGAAGGGGACAAAGGTGAGACTGTAAATTTGAGAAGGGCATGTAAGGGGGACACTGCTAAAGTTGGGAAAGAGAATCAGCCAGGGAAAAAGAGTCACAGCGAATAGGATGACTTAGTGCAGGCAGAAAATCCAGGGTGTAAAATAGAAAGTACTGTATTTTTTTGTGTCAACCTATTTCAGATACTAAGCATTTACTAAAGAGCTTCTTTAATTTTGGCAAATCCAAAGTATTGTCATGCCATTCCCATTGAGTTCATCCTGTTTTGTGTTCATTTCCCATTTCTGCATGACATATTAGTTCAAGCTTAGCGGCTTAAAGCAACACCCATTTATTATCTCGGTTTTCATGCGTCTGGAGCCTGGGTACTGGTTAGTTGTGTCCTCTGCTTAGCATCTGAACTGGCTGAAATTAAAGTGCTGGCTGGCACTGCAGTGTCATGTGAAGTGCAAGCTCCTCTGTTGAGTTTGTGGGTTGTTGGCAGAATTCAGTTCCTTTGGGTTGTAGGACTGAAGTCCCTGGTTTCTAGCTGCCTGTTGAGTCTGACCACTGTCAGTTGTTAGGGGCTGTTCTTAAGTCATTGCCACGTGGCCCCTTCCAATGTGGCAGCATACTCCTTCAAAACCAGCAGGATAAGCTCCTTGAATTTTTATTTTCAGGGCTCACCTGATTAAGTCAGCCCTATTCAGGATAATCTCCCTTTTGATTAACTCAGATTCAACTGATTAGCAACCTAATCATGGAAATAAAATCCCATCATATTCAAAAGTCCTGGCAACACTCAAGGGGAGGTAATTACACAAATGTTTACATGAGGCGGTGGCAATCTTGGGGTTATTTTGGGATTCTGCCTACTGCATTTTATAACTTTTTTTCCACATAGCACCTTCCTAAATTATTTAATGTTTTGTTACTGTGGTAAATTGAATAACTGGTTTCCATTGCACTGTTCTGTAGAAACATCACAACTACACGTCTGTATATCTGCCATGGCTTCAGGGTCAGGGAGGATAATTTCCCACCTCTTGGTTTTGGGATTGGCCAGGTGACTTGCTCATGAAAGTTCAAGGGATGGCAACAAGAAGGTGGAAAGAGTTTTCAGACCGAGGCGAAGGATTAATAGGTGCAGAAGTGGGGAAAGAGGAGGATTGGGGATAAGATAATCTCCAGTGCAGTTGGAGGGAAGTTTGGGTCAGAGTCATAGGGAATCCTCAAGCCAAAGTCACCCAGCTGAGTCCTGCATCTTGCAGGAACAGACCCGTGTTAGTAGCCTCCATCCCCAATTTCAGTCATTGGCTGGGAGCAGCCTAAGGGAAGTGCAGCATTGGCATGAATACAGGGTAAATTCAAAACAGCAACAATTGGTGTCTTCAGTTGATCAATCTCCTTGCTGCAGGATATCTGAGTGGTGCATTTTCATACATTCCCTGGCAGAGCGATGTTATTAGATGTGATGTGGTTAGAGGTTGCAAAGTGCTGGCTTAGTTGGATTGCTATTTGATGTGGTCACCATTGCCATCACCCTGGGTAGCCAGCATGTGATATCTGGAGCATATCCACATATCTGCCAATTTGTAGAATCATGGGTGTTTTTCTTACACATAAATAGCTGACTCATAAAATGACTTAATGCAAAGTTCTTCATATAGCATTCTTCAGCAACATAAACTAAACAATGTTAGGTTGTATATTGTAAGGGCGAGGAGGAGTAGTGAAATTCAGACATGATCACAAAATGAGAAGGATGCAGTATTTCCTACACAAATGAGTAAACTGGGATTTAGTCAGGTGAAATTAAGGGTCCGAGATCACAAAGAAAGTTAGAAACAAATGTAAAAATAAGTCAGACTAGTCTGGGTCTTAATATATACCTCTACTGTCAATATCACAGATATTGCAAGGTGACGTTTCTTACACATGAAATAGATTTTCAATCTCTTGAATAATATTTGATCATAACTATTCTTAATTAGAATGAGAAATGAGATAACTTTAAAATCGGGTATCAATTTTATTATAGAGTCACGTCTGATTTCATGGCATTTTGAGTTTCCGAGCTAGGAAGTTTGGAAATAATCAAAATCAGAGAGAGAAAAATATGTGTATGCTGGAAAATATACAGAATAATAGAGATCACAGTGTGGCAGCCCATACACTCTGCAGGTGTGTGCTTTGTTGGCAAGAGTTCTAAAAATGGAATTTTATGCCTTTAGTAGGGGAAGGTATTCTCCAGTTCCCTCAAATCCTGCTACCTTCCATTGTTTTATACACCTGGCCAACCTCACTTACTTATTATACTTCCTTAGCTCCTGAAGGTGTCTGAGCTTACAATCCTTGATTCGGAATTATCTAATATGATGTTTTCCTTGTAGTTATGGGATCTCCACTAGTGGCCGCTACATTGTTAACTCCTTGATTCCCTAATTCATGTATACATTCATTCAATAATGTCTAGTCAGTGCCAACTTTGGACAGATACTATTAAATAAGTAAATCATGTAGAATATTTGAAGGTGAGAAATAGTATAGCAAAAGAGAGAACATGGCAAGGCGGAGGAATTGGTTTTATAATTTTAAATTGAATGGTCTCAATTTTAAGTGTAGACCTCACTGAGAATATAATGTTTGAGCAAAGACTTGAAGGAAATTAGACAGATGATTTTTGAAATGAGTAGGAAAATCTTTCCTGTAATTGAAACATATTTTTATCGAAAATAGTTCCCAAAGTTAGTGGCTTTTCTGTTTCTGGAAGAACAGCAGGGATAGGATCCCATTGCTTACATTTTTAAGGTTCAGCTTCTCCCCTATTTCAGGGCTTTTCTAATATTTTGAGCACCATTACAAGAAGTCAGCCAGTGTCTGCCTTTTCCTTGAATTTCTGTGTCATCTGGTTTATCCTAGCACTCTGCATTGCCACGTGGATTTACTTTTGTGTTTAAAGAGAGGAGACTCTGCAGGTAGAAGTAGGGTGCGGGCACCATTCCTTTCAGAAGGCATCAATGGTTCTATTGTGCAGGGGGCACATTTTTCCCTTATGGATGGCTTCCATGGAGCAGAGCTGGAGCTGAGCCACAGACAGAAAACAATTTCTGTCAAAGGTGGCAGAATAAAGCATCGACAGCCCATTGAAACACAATCGCAGGCTTTGACTGGAGTAGCCAAGTCTAATTGAAGCCATCATTTCACGACTGAGAGGGAACTTTCTCTGGAGAAGCTGAGGTATGCATTATCCAAACAAATTCGATCCAGAACTCAGAATTTCAGAGCTACAGAATTTGCTATGTTGGAAAAAAATTGTTTCCTTCTCAGACAGCAATACTGCACTAAAAGACCCCAGGGATTACAGCCGATATCTGATCTAACATTTAATACTGGAACACAGCATTTGTACCCAGACCCTGTGGCCTTACTGTTGAGATTCAAAGAGGTGGTTAAAATGTTTATGCTTCAGAGAAGGAGGCGATGAGAATGGGCACCATTTCAAAAATGTTGATTTTGGAGAAGTAATCCTACATAAAAGACTTTTTGTTTCTGTCCTTTAAGATGAAATGGCACTGTCTAGCCTTCAGCTTTGGGCTGAATTATCGTAAGGACTGTTTTGTGTGCATTTTCTCTCAGTTGTCAACACCAAAGCAAAATATAAAGAAATCCTTGTCACTCCCCAGGAATTTCTGGGATGTAGCTCACATTTAACTTTTCCAGGCATGTTAATGGGCCTTGGGTAATATTTTGGTAATTCCACCTAACAAATCGGTTGCTATGAATCGGCGGTGGGAGGTAAAAAGGTAATGGGGAAGTGGCAGTGGGATGAGGGACACTGCTGAGCACCAAACTTGGTCTCAGGTATCTTTTCCAAATGAATTCTGGCCACCCTCCAGCAGAGGGAGGGAATCTAAGAAAGGGACCTGTTCACTATTCGGGTAATGGGTACACTAGAAGCCCAGTCCCCATGAGCATGAACTATATTTATGTAACAAACATACATAAGTATTTCCTGAATCATATATATGTGTATATATATGTATATATATTTATGTGTGTATATATGTATTTTTTTTTAAATAAAGAAAGGGACCTACATCCAGCTAAATTCAGGAGGAATGAAAGGATAGGTTGAGGCGAGGGTTTTAGTTTTGGTTTCCCTCAAAGCAGATACTCAGATAAGGATTCCAGAACAACTAGTTTCCTTGGGAAGTGAGGAAAGACATGGGTCAGGAAGGGAAGGCAGCCGATAAAGGTATGCTACTGGGCGGCTGGCATTTACTCTCTCTGGGACATTCTGGGAAATGGCAGAAAATGGAGCTAAGCCAGTGTATTCTCTCAGGACACTAACAATTTTCATCAATCCATTTGTCCAACAAATATTTTTGACAGCCACAAAAGCAAGACCCTCTTTCATGCACAGGGGCAATACATTGGTGAACAAAACCAAAATTTATGTCCTTATGTAGCTTTCATTCTAGAAAGAAAAAAGATAACCACAGAATGAATAATTAAAGTCTAGAACTATGTCATCTAGCATGGTAGCCTCTAGGTATGTGTGGCTCTTGAGCACTTGAAATGTGACCAGTTCAAACTGAGATGTGCTGTAAGTATAGAATACATGCTGGCTTTTAGAGACATTCTATTAATATGAAAAAAAAAAGTAAAACGTCTCATTCATAAGTCTTTATTGATAAAATGGTGAAATGATAATTGAGATATGTGGAATTAAGTAAAATATATTGTCAAAATTAATTATACAATTAATTAATTGTCAAAAATTGTGTAATTTTAAAATTACATAGTGGCTACTAGAAAATTTAAACTTTCATATGTGGCTCACACTATATTTTATGGAACAGGGTTGATTAGGAATGTAGAGCCTGACTACTCAGTGTGTTTCAAATTGTAGCCACATACCATAACAAGCTGGAAGCTTGTCAGAGATGCAGACTCTCTAGCCCCACTCAGGCCTACTGAATCAGAGTCTGTTGTTCAACAGGATTCCCACATAAAGTGTAGGCATGTCAATGAGAATCACTGATCAGTAGTGTGCACTTTTTGGGTGTTAAGGTGAAGAACAAAGCAGGGAAAGAGGATATGACATCCAGGTAGTTGTGTGATTTTTGTTTTCATACAATTTTAGGTATGATGTCTAGGGGATGTCCTCACTAAGTCTGTGGGAAGATCTCCCTAGGAAAACAATAATGGAGTAACCATTCAGATATATTGGAAAGACTATTCCAGGAAGACAAAACAACCAGTGCAAAATACTGAGGCATGTATGTTTAAGAAGATAGAGATAGTAAGCATGGGTGAAGTCAAATGACTGCAGGTGTGGTTGGGCAGGTGGGGGGCCAGATCCCATAGAGCCCAATAAGTCATAATGATGACTCTGGCTTTTGTTCTGAATGGAACAAAATGAGGTCTTTTAGTGAAGTATAGCTGTCTGAGAAGGAAACAATTTTTTTCCAACATAGCAAGCATAGGAAGCCATAGTCAGATTTTGAGCAGAGGTATAACATGATCTGACTCTTGTTTCAATACAGACACTCTGGCTGAAGTGTTGAAGAGGTTATAGTGAGTCAGGAGTGAAAACAATAAATCTAATTATATTGCAACAATCTAGGCAAGAGATCATAACGGTTTGTTACTGTGATAATCTAACTTAGATATAAGGTGGCTTGAACATGAGTAGTAGCAATTAAGGTGATGAAAAGTTAGACTCCTGGTTTAGTTTGAAGAAAGATTCAGCAGGATTCTTTAGAATAATCAATGATAACTCAAGATTTTTTGGCCTGAACAAATGGAAATTTTTGTCATTTTTCTGAGGTAGTAGACAGTAGGGTACATGCAGATGTAGGGGAAATATTAGGAGCTTGGTTTGAACAGGTAAAGACTAAGATGCTTATGGCTATGTAAGTAGAGTTGAGGTAAGCACGTAGATTTATGAATCTGAGTTTCAAAGGGAGGTTTGTATAAACTTGAAAGATTTTGCATATAGTTGATACTTAATTCCTTAAGATTGGAAAAGATCACAAGAAGCTGAGAGTAGACAGAAATGAGGAAATAAACTACTCAATTTCTCAACACCAAATATTGGTATTTTAGATGGAAGGGGAGGAGCCAGAGAAGGAGACTGAGGAGTAGCCTGAAAGAGAACAGGAAAATCAAATGAGTGTAGAGTACTGGAAATCTAGAGGAGATGGTGTTTGAGGGAGTAAAGAGTTATCAGGTAGGTCAAAGAACGTTGGTTCTTGTATTAGTTCACTTTCACATTGCTATAAAGAACTATCTGAGACTGTGTAATTTATGAAGAAAAGAGGTTTAATTGACTCCCAGTCCCACAGGCTTAACAGGAAGCATGACTGGGAGGCCTTGGGAAACTTACAATCATGGCAGAACATGAAGGGGAGCGGGTGCCTTCTCCACATGGTGGCAGGAGACAGAGAGAATGAAGTGGCAAGTACTACACACTTTTAGATAACCAGATCTCATGAGAACTCACTCACGAGACGGCATTAGGGAGATGGTGCTAAACAACTAGAAACCACCGCCATGATCCAATTACCTTCCACCTGGTCCCTCCTTCAACATGAAGGGATTACAATTTGACATGAGATTTGGGTGGGGACACAGGGCCAAACCGTATCAGTTCCCAATTAAGATAAGGACTGAGAACCAACTATAGAATTTAGTAGTATGGCATTGCTCAGTGATCCTGAGATGAGAAGTTTTTGTAACATATAGGTAAGAAAGCTAGATTGGATTTTATTCAAATAAGATTGAGAAGAGATAAACTGGTGGTAGTAAGTATAGTTAACCTTTCTGTTGTTATAAAATGAAGGACAGATTAGATGGTAGTTAGACTAGGAAAGTGGGGGGTCAAGAGAGAATTAATGTGGTGGGAGAAATAGCAGCATGCTTGGTAATGATCTAGTAGAGGAGAAAGTTGATGATGTGGAGAGAGAGAAAAACCACTGCTGATGGATGTCCTTGAGCAGGTTACAGGGCATAGTATCTGGTGGATCAGTGGATCTGGTGGATTAGCTGGGAATATAGACTATTTTTGCAGAAGAAAAGTTCATGACTGAGGATAGATACATGTGCAGATGCGTGTGTAGATGTACTGGTAGCAGCTTGAGGAAATTTCCTTCTGATTGCTTCAAATTTCTCTGTAAAGTTGGACAAGCCCATGAACTAAGAAAAAGGATGGGAGAGAAGCTGTCAATTTGAGAGGAGAGGAAGAAGGCACAATATAATGGTTCAGAAGAGTGGGAGGCAGAATGAACTGAGGATGCATAGCAGGATTGCTGGGTGGCATTAAGGACCCACTTGAGGTTAATGACTGTAGCAATGACTGTTAATTGTCAATCAAAACCCTTTATTACTTTCTTCCATTGTCATAGAGTTTTAACTGGGCACTTGGTTACCCAGCCAGTTTTACTGTCATGGCTTCCTCTGTAGCTTCATGTGGCCATTTTACTCATTTTAAAAAAATAAACTACGAAAAGAGATGTATACCCCAACCACATCTGGGCCATATCACTTTGGATATGAATTCCTCCTAGTTCTTTCCTCCTATAGCTTATTAAATAAGGTATATAAGATATATATATCTTAAAAGCAGCCAGCCCCCCAAAATATCTTTTATATATATTTATATACATCTTAAATATATACAAGAATATATGTTACATTTATATAAATATAAGTATCTTTAAAAATATAAGTATATAGATCATATATATGTATGTCTGTGTATATATATATGTCTTAAAGAATATAATATAGCCTTTGAGGACTGTGGCAGATTTTATTTTTCAAAGTAGCCCAAATCAAGAAGTAGAGTCTATGTCTCCTTTCTCTTAAGTATTGGTGGAACTTTATGACTACCTCTTTCCATAGTATATGGTAGAAATGACACTATGTATTACAAAATGTCATACACTGCTACCTTATTTTCTTGGTATAGTAGCCTGTGGAATCCAACGACCGTGTTGTAAAGAAGCTCAATGGACAAGACTTAAAAGCTCTGGCACACACTCGTGGCTGAGCTGCCAATTAACAGCCACTGTCAACTTGCCAGTCATTAGAGTAAGCCAGCTTCATTCTATATTCCCCAGCTGAGCCTGTCTAGTTGGTTCTGTTTGGAACAGTGACAAGCCATTCCTATCAAGCCATAACCAAATAGCAAATTCATGAGTAAAATTAATAATGGTAGTTGTTTTAAGTCACTACGTTTTGGAGTGATTATGCAACAACAGACAACTATAACAGATTTTGTACCTAAGAATGAAGTACTTCCATACAATAAAAACCAAAACAAAAAACTAAAGAAATTTGACATAGACTTTGGGACGAGTAATAGGCAAAAGCTGGAAGAACTTTAAAAAGAATGTTAGTGAGAACCTAAAGGACCTCAAGGATAATGTTAATGGGAACGTAAAGGGAAGCTGTCAGTGAGGGCTCAGAGAAATGTGAGAAAAATGTTACTGGAAGTTGGAGAAGAGAAAATCCCTGATAGGAAGTTGTGAATGTTTTGCAACACTGTCATCTGTGGTAGCCTTGAAAATAGGGAATACACCTAATGAAAGACATCTTGAAGATTTAGATAAATTTCCAGAAAGGTTATCAAAACTTTTCTCCCTTGTGTATAATAAAATAAAAGAGGAGAGAGATGGGCTAAAGAATGAACTGTTAAAGAAGCCAGGACTTTCTCAGCTTTTCTGGACCTCAGTTTCCAAAGTAGGCTAAAGATAAGATCCAGAGTGGAATTGTAAGGTTTTGTGTGTGTGTGTTTTTTTTTTGCACCTATAAACATCTCAGGGGCTACCCTTTAGAACCTTTCTCTGGCTCTCAAGGCCAGAGGGCCAGAGAAAGATTCTAAGGGTCTAAGGATCTTACGGCATCACTTCTCACAGATTCTCTCCTTTAAACACTCTGGCTTATAAGAATCTTAAGGGCATTGTCCAGCAGTAGCCTCAAAGGGAGGTAAAGAAGGCTTATCTTGAAGCATGTTGTGTTTTCGGCTTTTGTGTAGAAGAGAAAAGTCACAACATTTTTAAAAGACTTTTCTAAAATAAATACTTCCAAAGTGAGCTAAAAACAGACAGACTTAGCACAAAATAGGAAGAGGCTTTAAAACAAACAAACAAACCATGAAGATTGTATTAATCAGGCTGATAAAACCACATAACTGCAAACATGGGCCACTTTTAATAGGAAGTCAGAAGGACTCAAGAACTTTTGGGGGAGAACCTCAAGGAATAGGATTTATAACTAATAAGCAACTGGCATCTGCTACCTAGCTGGATTTCAGAATCGCTGTGATCAATGACTGCTATATACCACCTGATTTTACCATTTTTGAACAGGAATGTCTAAAGTGGTCATCCTATGTTTGTCCCGCCATTGTATGTTGGGGGTATGTGTTATGAGATAACTTTTCTTTTTAGTTCATACATTTTCAGAATGAGAAGAACGATGATTAAAGAGCTGTACCTGAGAAGCTACACTTTCAGAACTCATCCATACCTGGATCTGATTTGGGAGATAATATTCTGAATCTTAAGCCTAAGCCTTATGCTGTGCAGTGAGATTTGAGGTCTTGGGGTGAAGTAGGAGGTGAGACTGAACATTGGAGGTGGGGACTCACACACTAGCCCAGATCGAGGACTGGCTAAAACAGGGCCAGGGTGGAAGCAGCTTTCCATAAGACGTACCCACTAATGTGCCATGTCAGTTTATCATTGCCATGACAACACCCAGAAGTTACTGCCCCTTTCCATGGCAATGACCTGGCGACCTGGAAGTTATTATCTTTTTCCTAGAAATTTCTGCATAAACTACCCTTTAGTTTGTATATAATTAAAAGTGGGTATAAATATGACTGCAGAACTGCCACTGAGCTGCTACTCTGAACACACTCCCTATGGGGTAGTCCTGCTCTGCAAGGATCAGTACCTTTGCTGCTGCTGTAACACTGCTGCTCTAATCAAAGTTGCTGTCTAACACCAGTAGCTCACCTTTGAATTCAGTTCCTTCCTGGGTGAAGCCAAGAACCCTTCAAGGTTAAGCCCCAATTTGGGGGCTTGCCTGTCCTGCATCAGGCGGAGGAAGAAAGTGTGTTTTTGATGTGGGAGGGATGTGTATTTTGTGATAGAATGGAGGACTATGACAGATTGCATGTTCAAAGGTGTCTGAAAAATTATATCTCATCCTACATACTCTTTTTTTTTTTTTTTTTTTTTTTTTTTTTTTTTTTTTGTGGCGGAGTCTCGCTCTGCCGCCCAGGTTGGAGCGCAGTGGCTGGATCTCAGCTCACTGCAAGCTCCGCCTCCTGGGTTCACGCCATTCTCCGGCCTCAGCCTCCCGAGTAGCTGGGACTACAGGCGCCCGCCACCTCGCCCGGCTAGTTTTTTTTTTTTTTGTTTTTTTGTATTTTTAGTAGAGACGGGGTTTCACCGTGTTAGCCAGGATGGTCTCGATCTCCTGACCTCGTGATCCGCCCGTCTCGGCCTCCCAAAGTGCTGGGATTACAGGCTTGAGCCACCGCGCCCGGCCCATCCTACATACTCTTAAGGAGACTTGCCATGTCTCCTTGCCTTGAATCTGAGCACTGTTTGTAATTTGCTAGACCAATAGAGTATGGTGAAAGTGTTACTAAATAACTTCTGAGATAGGTCATAAAAATGCCATATGCTTCTGGTTTGTTCTTTTGTGGTGCCAGCTCTTGGAACCCAAACACCATACTGTAAGGAAGCCCAAGCATCCTGTGAAGAGGCCCATATTAGAAGCATTTGCTTGCCATGTGGCAGGTAGATCTTTCAATCCCCAGTAGAGACTCCTTACCTGATACTTCATGAGACAGAGATGAAATATCCTTGTCACATCCTGCCCAAATCATAGATTCTTGAGTAAAATGAATGATCATTTTTGTTTTAAGCTAGTAAATTTTGAGGTGGCTTTTTATTAAGCAATTAAATAATGGAAACTCAATTATATCAAGATACCACACCACTCTGTTTTAGCTTCCACTGTTCCTGCTCAGAAGTCATCTGTCAGTCTAAATCATGTCCCTCTACTTTTTATCTTTGTGCTTCTCTTAAGGCTATACTTTGTCTTTCTTGTTTTTCAGTTTTGTTCTGTTGTATATAGGTGTCAATTTATTTTAATTTATCTTGCTTGGATTCATTTGACTTCTTGAAACTATGCTTTGATCTTTCACCATATCTGGAAAAACTTAAAGTGTTGCCTGTGTTCCATCCTTTCTCTGCTCCATCTGGAACTCAAAATATTTGGATGTTAGTGAATATTTTTTAGTTTTAACAATGAAATATTTAGAGTGCCAGGAAAGGAGAGAGAATGGAGCAGGCAATATTTGAAGTGATAATGGCTGAAATTTTCCAGATACACTCACTCTAATCTCCATGTGCCCTCTTCTGTGTCTAATATACTATTAAACCTATCTACCAAATTTCCATTTGTAATTACATTTTTCATTTTTAAAAGTTTATTTGCTTTCTGCATAAGAATACAAGATCATTAATTTCTTTTACTTTGTAGATATTTGTGAGCCTGGCTTTTAATTTTTACTCTGAAATGTTGGTTATTGTTAATAATGTTGGTTCCTTATTCCTTCAAGAATTAATTGTAGGAAGATTTTGAGGTCTAGAATGCAGGCAAATTCCTCCAGGTAAGATTTGAGTTTGCTGTTGCCAGGTTCTTGGGAGCCATCCTAGTCTGGACACTCTTTATACTGAATGCACTGCATGAATTTGCTGATCTGAATTTGGGCAAAAACTCAGTACAAAAATTAGCTTGTCATTACCATTTATCTTTCTTCTTTATTTTTCTTTTCTTCTGCTTCGCTTATTGCCAAAGCAACTAAGCAATTTTCTTGCTGTCTTTAGTAATGGGGAGGTGTTACTTTTTCTTCCAGTTAATCCTTAAGCTGAAAGTAGAACCTTTTGGGGTCCCAGCTTTATGGGGGGAAGGTCTATTATTAGACCACCCACGTTGTCTGTGTTCTGCATGTTCTAATTGGAACATGAAAATCACCACTCCAGTTCCCACTTTGGCAAATGCCCTCAGGCCAAAAGGACTAAACCACATGGCTTCCTATTATAGCTTTCAGCTTTGCTTAGATTTTGGCCGTTGGCCGCAGACAGTCTTATTATCTTGCAGCTCATCAATGCTTTTAAGATGATGTGTTTTTTTGTTTGTTTTCGCTAGAACTTTTAGTCATTTTTCATGGGAAAATCAAGCCTAATACCTCCACACCATATTACTAGAAATGCTTCTCTCCCTGTGTGGCATAGTCAGGCCTTCTAAGTGCTTCCCAGGTCCTTTGGGCCTTGTTCCATGTGGATTTTACAAACATGAATTTAAGCCAATGGCCAGATATGGAATATAGACTAAAGATTCCCGAAGCCCATTAGAGAGAACAGATGGGACTTGCTTCCATCACTACCCTACAATGGAAAGAAATAATTTTGGAAACAGAGGGAGTTCCTAGCAGAGTAATATTATGTTGCCTTCTTTTACACACATGGCATATTTAATCAGAAAACAGAATTTAAATGCCACATGCATGGCCTTCAATAGTCTTTGGCTTTTGATTAGGGATTGAAAACAGTCCCCCAGCTGTGGCTATTTGTTTATTTGCTAGCATAGAGTTTCTAAATGACATTTAGGGCAACTGTTCACTTGTGGTGGGAAGGTCCATTAAAAATACAGATGGCTGTTAGATGGGCTTTATTAAGTTGAAGACTAGAAACCGTTTTTAGTAGATAAGAAAATGAGATGATAATGTAAAATAGCATAAAGAAAATGAGATTTGCTTTAAAATATCAGTGTTCAGAGTATTTGAAGAAATATCCAGGCACAATTTTACCTTAATTTTCCCCTCAATTTTTCTCCAAATCTTACATCTCACTCTGGAGTAAGTATTCATGATTTTGAGAAACGCTTATGTATGTTTTGCAGTCTTAAGAAACACACAGCAGTTCCCAAGGGTATAATTTCACAAGAAAAAATACTACCCACAAAATTAGGATTTACTAATAGATAAAAGGAATCCTATAATGACATTTGAGAAGAACTATCAATTACCATGAACATAATTGTAGATGCTTGGGGCTAGGGACAGAAAGAACTAACACCAGCTCTGCACTGCATAGCTTATTCTTTTCCAAGTGCCTGCCACATCCATTCTCCACTTCTTAGAAAAAAAAATTTTTTTTAAAGTTTTTTGCATCTAGATTTCTAAGAGATGGGTCATAAAACCCTGTAGATTTAGCTACTACTGATGGGTTTGGGGATGATGTCTGGACTTAAGGAAGCTGAGTGACAGGATGTTATCCTGCATAAGGAGCTCTGTATAATAGAGGCAGTCTGTTCTTCTTGGTGCTAACTTTAACAAACCAATTAGATCTTATTTTTTGGGAAGTTTAAATGTAAGATAAGAAAGACCAAAATAGATAGTAGAATAAAACAGGGAGAAGAGGCTATCAGCAGAAAGCAATGATGCAGTAGAAGCTATGAATTGGCAGAACCTATGAGGTAGGGCAGCAAGCAGAGAGAGGCAATTTTGAATGGCCAGAGAAAATGGGAAGGAGGAAGCTGAGAAGAAAGCTGTTGGATGACAGTGCTATCACTGGGATGCTCATCTTGCTTAGTTTCAGGAACAGCATCCAGCTCTCCAGGAAGACTATTTGATTACTACATCTGTTTTTTTATCTTAAATTACTCATGTATCATTCCAATAAACTCTCAGTACTTCAAGAAATGTGTTTCTCTTCCTTCCCCCCTCCCTCCCTCCCTCCCTCCCTCCCTCCCTTCTTTCCTTCC
>NW_012104754.1:826077-879615 GCF_000951045.1 Mandrillus leucophaeus | reverse complement strand
CTTTCTCTCTCTGTCTCTTTCTCCCTCTCTCTCTTTCCTTTTGACATGGTCTGGCTATATTGCCTAGGCTAGTCTCTAACTCCTGGGCTTAAGTGGTCCTCCCACCTAAGACTCCCAAGTGTCTAGGGCTATAGGCATGTGCCACTGCACCTGGCTTCTGTTTCTTAATAAGCGGAAGATATTAATCAAACTAACTCTGATGGACAATAAACAATGACCAAATGGGCATTTTAATAAATTTTTCATGAGCTGATTAGTCAAGGTGGTACAGTAGGTATATATTTTGAGACCCCTTCCTCTTCTTCAAACCAAAGCAATAATAAATTTTAAAAAATTATGTATTTTTTATATATATATACATATATATATGTGTATATATATATATATATAAAATTTACAAAGAGAAAAAATTTAAAGTCATGGCCATAATGAAAATAACGTTGTATTTGGGAGGCGGAAGGGGGCAGATCACATGAGGTCAGGAGTTCGAGACTAGCTTGCCCAACATGGAAAAACCCCTTCTCTATTACAAATACAAAAATTAGCCAGGAGTGGTGGCACACACTTGTGGTCCCAGCTACTCAGGAGGCTGAGGCTTGAGAATCACTTGAACTTTGGAGGCAGAAGGTGCAATGAGCTGAGATCGTGCCACTGTACTGCAGCCTGGCTGACAGAGTGAGACCCTGTCTCAAAAAGAAAAAAGAAAGGAAAAAAAAAAAAGAAAATCAAGTTGGAGATGTCTTGAACTGAAGCTGAGCTAAATATAACTGACACAGGAGCATAGAACCAACAAGGCAGAGGTCCAGATGAAGAAATGGGCAAGAAGACTGTGTGTTCCATTCCTGTTTGTTCAAAGAAAATAAAAGTGCTCTGTGTGAGCTGGGTGGCTATGACCGGCCTTGCTGCTTTACAGCATATGAAAGGGAGGTGAAAGCTGTGCCCATTTTCTGCCCCAGACCCACTTCTTAGGGAATGAGGAAGAGGCAGACTCTGTCTCATCCGCAGGATGTGGCCAACTTTCACTGGCTCAGGGTCAGGAGCAATAATGGCCTAATGGGACAGAGCCTTGGGTAACTGGATGGAGGCAAATGGAAAACTGTTGGATAGAGAAGGGTGAGCTCAGAGCCAAAGAGAAAAAAAAGACAAAAGAGCAAACAAGCACCTACTCCAGCTGAACAGAAGATGGCAATTTAGAATCAAGACTGCAACATCAACTCTTACCTGAGCCTCCAGACTCCTGGCCAGACTTGTCAGCTCCATAATCCTGTGAGCCAGTCTTTCAAAATATGCCAATATGTGCCCTCCACCCTATATACTATTGCTTTTGTTTCTCTAGAGAACCCTGATTAATACAACAACTATTGAGTGTCCAATTGGAGTTTCAACACACACACACACACACACACACACACACACACACGAACAAGAGAGAGACAGGAAAAAGGAGAGAGAGAAGAAACTTTTAGTTTGTTATGATGGCAGAGAACTCTAGTAACTTGGTATATTTAGCACTTTCTTTTCTGAAAAATCAGACTTCCTATGGAAAGGCATTCTCAGGGTCAGCTCACTTACTGGGGCTTCTCTAACTTAGATTTCAGTTTGGGTTCAAAGCAGCAACTCTAGTGCTCCTGTCTGTGGTGAGCAGCAGAATATTTCAGAACACTCTGGTCTCGGGAAGAAAAGACCCTGTGGCATTTTCAAAGCCAAAAGGATCACTGGTCGGAGTCAGCATTAAATGCAAGTTCAGGAGGTCTTAAAAGTCATTGCTCTTCAGGTTGTTTACTCTGACCTTTGTTTTCATTTTTCTTTTTCTCCAATCTTCACTTTTTCCATTTCATCCTCTCCAAGTGGAGAAGGATTGTGAAAGCATTTGGTGCACACCATTGGGCCTTTTTATTCATTTCAAAGAGTGCTCTACTATGGTTACGTGGATGTCAGGTCCAGTCAATGGAGTTTAGGAGGTGTATAAGTTTAGGAGGTGCGTAAAAAACACACCTGTAAGAAAGACACACAGTGATACTGGGTTAGGCATGAGGGATGTAAACATGTGGACACATCCATTTCTTGAAAGTTGAAGAGCTTTAGGGAAGACAGACCAAAGAACAGAACATTTCAATACACAACACGATAAGCATGGTGGGCAGGTAACTCTTACAGGAGACCCAAACTCATGCCTAGGAGAGAATGAGCTGAGGTCAATAAGGCTCCTAGAAGAGGAGTCACACTTGAGTTGGTGAAGTGTAAGAGTTCACAGGCTAAGTTATGCTGGTTCACTTTAGGTCACAGGTCAATTTAAAGCCACTTAAAGCTTGTTCTGACCACAATTTAGCCAGATTTATTCTATTCTCCTATTTAACAACTGTATCATAACAGTAAATTGTGTGGTTGGAACATTGAACACTTCGCATCCAACCCATTATGCTAGCCATGAAACTTCTTGAATAGATCTAACATATTAGGTAGATTTATTTAACATGTTTATTTTAGGGAAGCCTAAGCTGTATAGACCATTTCGTTTATCCTGATATCAAATCTCACTGAAAGGTTAAACTTGGTGTTCAGTGACATTGTGCAGCCAAAACTGCCAAAGCTAAAATGGAAAATAATGGCTGTGGCATCCTTTCCAAGAAATCTCTATGACACCCAATCTCAAAACTTTAGAGGACTCAGCTGTTTCAAACTGGAGGTCTGAATACTTCAACTGGACAGTGTCATGGGACTTGGATTCCTCTAGCAGGCAAGAAGTAGAAGGAAGGAAAGAGCAAGAAAGGGAAATAGAAAAAGAAAGAAGAAGGAAGAGAAGGAGGGAGGAAGGGAGAAAGGAGGCAGGAAAAGAGAGCACAGGTGAAAGAGAGAGAGAGAGAGAGAGAGAGAGAGAGAGAGTAAGTGGTTGATCATTAAAAGAGGTCCCATTTCCATTACTGATGAAGAGAAATTAAAGGAGATACCCTTAGAGGAGAGAAGTGGAGCAAATGGTGGGCTAGAAGGCCCTACCAATCATCCATTCTATGGGAACACCAAATTCAACAAGTATCTACACAAAAAATGTATCTTCATAAGAGCCAAAAATCAGGCGAGCACTCACAGTAGCTGGTTTCACTTCATATCACTGAAATAAGCACTGAAGGGAGTAGGAAAGATAGTCTTGAATCACTGATGCCACTCTTTCTCATTCCCGTACAGCAGGAGAAAGATAATCTGTGCTTTTGAGAGAGGGAGAGAACAGTGATTGTGAGGCTTTGCATTGAACTCAGTGCTGCCTTGTTACAGCAGAAAGCAAAACTGGGCTGAACTCAGCAGATGCCCACTCATGGAGGGAGCATTCTGACCAACCCTAGCCAGAGGGGAATCACACATCCCAGTGGTCAGAATGTGAGTTCTGGCATGTCTCACCACTACAGGATAAAGTGCTCTGGGGCTCTAAATAAACTTGAAAGGCACTCTAAGCCACAAGGGCTACCAGTCCTAGTGCTGAGCTGGGTTCAGAGCTAGCGGATTTGGGGAGAATGAGACTTACTGACACACCAGCTGGAGCAGCTAAGGGAGTGCTGGTACCACCCTTCCCCCAACCCAGGGTAACATAGCTCACAGCTCCAAAAAAGACCCCCTCCTTCCATTTGAGGAGGGGAGAGGAAAGGGTAAAGAGACTTTTGTCTTACATCTTGGATATCAGCTCAGCCATAGTAGGATAGGGCAGAGGTCAGAGTCGTTAGGCCCCTATTCTAGGCCTTAGTTCCAGAACCAACATTTCTAGACACACTGTGGGCCAGAAGGGAACCCATGGCCTTGAAGGGAAGATCCTGTCTTGGTAGGATCCATCACCTGCTGACTGAAGAGCCCTTGGGCCCTGAATAACCAGTGGTAATTACCAGGTAGTACATGGTTGGCCTTGAGTGAGGCTCAGATGTGCTGTTTTCAGGTTCCAGCTTGACCATAGAGGGTAGAGCACAAGGCAGACTTTTAGGGTCCCCAATCCCAGGCCTTGGATACTGAATGGCATTTCTGTACCTTCCCTAGGCCCAAAGGGGAGCCCACTGCACTGAAGGGTATGTTTCAGGCCTGGCAGCATTCACCACGAGCTGACTGAAGAGCCCTTGTGCCTTAAATGAGTATCAGCGGTAGCCTGGCAGTACTCCTGGTAGACCTGTGGTGGAGGTGGCCACGGAGTGAGGCTCCTCTTCCTGTGGAAACGGGAGGGAAGAGGGGGAAGAACTGTATCTCATGGTTTGAGGGACAGCTCAGCCATAGTAGACTAGAATGCCAGGTACACTTCTAAGGTTTTGACTCCAGTGTGTAGCTCCAAGACATCTCTGGACCTGCCTAGGGCCTGGGGGAACTCATCACTTTGTAGGGAAGGACATAAGCCTGGCTGGCTTTGCCACCTGCTGATTGCAGAGTGCCAGGACCTTGAGCGAACATAGGCAGTAATCAGGTAGTGGGATAGTGGTAATAGCAGGCCTTGGGTGAGGCAGTGCTATGCTGGCTTCAGTTCTGATGCAGCACAGTCTCAGTGGTGGAAACAAGGTTATTGTGTCACCCCATCTCAAGCCCAAAGAGGCTCAGCACAGACCGACCCCATTTCTTTGGGAGAAAGCTAGGGAAAATAACTGTCTTTGTTCTTTTCCCGGTTTTGAAAAGAATCAGCCTCTGCCTGGAAATACAGATGGTTATTCTGGAACTTATGCAAGACCACCAAGGTGGTACCTCTACAAGTCTGCAAGAACCACAGCACTACTGGGTATGGGATACCCCCTAATGCAGATACAACTTATATCACAACACCCAATTCCTTTCAAATACCTGAAAAGCCTTGCCAAGAAGGATGGGTACAAACAAGCCCAGACTGTGAAACTACAGTAAATACCCAACTCTTTGATGCCTGGACACTGATAAACATCAAATATCATTGCCATCCAGAAAAAACATGATCTCACAAAACAAACTAACTAAGGCACCAGGGACCAATCCTGGAGAAATAGATATGTGAACTTTCAGACAGAGAATTCAAAATAGCTGTGTTAAGGAAACTCAAAGAAATTCAAGATAACACAGGGAAGGAATTCAGAATTCTATCTGATAAATTTAACAGATTGAAATAATTAAAAATAATCAAACAAAAATTCTGGAGTTGAAAAACGCAACTGAAATACTGAAGAATGCATCAGAATCTCCTACTTGCAGAACTGATCAAGCAGAAGAATTAGTGGGCTTGAAGATAAGCTATTCAAACATACACAGTCAGAGGAGACAAAGGAAAAAATATCGATCAAGCATGCTTACAGGATTTAGAAAATAGCCTCTAAAGGGCAAATATAAGAGGCATTGGCCTTAAAGAGAAGGTAGAGAAAAAATAGGGATAGAAAGTTTATTCAAAGGGATAATAATAGACAACTTCCCAAACTTAGAAAAGGTATCAATTTCCAAGTACAAGAAGGTATAGAACACCAAGAACACCAATATCAAGCATCTTTTGTCTTCACAAAGAAGACAACCTCCAAGGCATTTAATAGTCAAACTCCCAAAGGTCAAAGATAAAGAAAGGATCCTAAAAGCAGCAAAAGAGAAGAAGCAATGTATAATGAAGCTCCAACATTTCTGGTAGCAGACTTTTCAGTGGAAACCTTACAGGCCAAGAGAGACTGATATGACATATTTAAAGAGCTGAAGTAAAAACACTTTTACCCTAGAATAATATAGTCAGTGAAAATATCCTTTGAACATGAAGAAGAAATAAAGACTTTCCCAGACAAACGAAAGCTGAAGGATATCATCAAAACCAGACCTGTCCTACAAGAAATGCTAAAGTGAGTACTTCAATCAGAAAAAAAAGAACATGAATAGGCAATAAGACATCATCTGTAGCTACAAAACTCACTGGCAGTAGTAAGTACACAGAAAAACACAGAATATTATAACACTATAACTGTGATGTGTAAAATACTTTTAAGTAGAAAAACTAAATAATGAACCAATCAAAAACAGTAACTACAACTACTTTTCAAGATATAGACTGTCCAAGAAGACATAAATAGAAACAACAAAAAGTTAAAAAGCAGAGGTATTAATTAAAGTGTACAATTTTGTTAGTTTTATTTTTTCTTGTTAGTTTGTTTATGCAAGCAGTGTTAAGTTTTTATCAGCTTAAAATAATGGGTTATAAGATAGCATTTGAAAGCCTCACGGTGACCTCAAATAAAAAAACACACAAGAGGTACACAAAATTAAAAAAGCAAGAAATTAAATCATACCACCAGAGAAAATCACCTTCCCTAAAAGGAAAATAGGAAGAAAGAAATAAAGGAAGAGAAGACCACAAAACAACCAGAAAACAAATAACAAAATGGCAGAAGTAAACGCTAACTTATCAAGAATAACACTGAATGTAAATGGACTAAACTTTCCAACTGAAAGACATAGATTGGCTGAATGGATGAAAAAGAAACAAGACCCAATGACCTGTTACTTACAAGAAACACACTTCACCTAAAAGATACACATAGACTGAAAATAAAGGGATGGAAAAGGATATTCCATGCCAATGGAAAGCAAAAAACAGCTGGAACAGCTATACTTACATCAGAGAATAGATTTCAAGACAAAAACTATAAGAAGGGACAAAGATTGTCACTATAAAATAATAAGAGCACCCTAATACGAAGCAAATATTATTAGAGTTAAAGAGAGTGATAGACTCCAAACAATAATAGCTGCAGATTTTACCACCCTACTTTCAGCATTGGACAGATTTTCCAGATAGAAAATCAACAAAGAAATATTGAAATTAATTTGCACTATAGACCAAATGGACCCAACAGATATTTATAGAACATTTCATTTAATGGATGTAGCATACACATTCTTCTCCTCAGCACGTGGATCATTCTCAAGGATAAACCATATGTTATATCAAAAAACCAATCTTAAAACATTCAAAAATTTGAATTAATATCAAGCACCTTCTCTGACTACAATGGAATAAAACTGGAAATCAATAACAAGAGAAACTGTGAAAACTATACAAACATATGTCAATTAAGATCTAAGAAAGTGAGTGCAAACCAAACCCAAAATTAGAAGAAATAATAAAGATTAGAGCAGAGATAAATGAAATTGAAATGAAGAAAACAATGCAAAGATCAATGAAACAAAAAGTTGGTTTTTTGAAAAGATAAACAAAATTGGCAAACCTTTTGTCAGACTAAGGAAAAAAAGAGAGAAGATCTAAATAAGTGAAATCAGAGATGAAAAAAAGACATGACAACTGATATTGCAGAAATTCAAAGCATCATTAGTGGCTACTTTGAGCAACTATATGTAAATAAATTGGAAAATCTAGAAGAAACGGATATCCTAGACAAAACCTACCAAGATTTAAACCTAAATAGATCAATAACAAGTAACAACATTGAAACTGTAATAAAGTCTTTCAGCAAAAAAAAAAAAAAAAAAAAAAAGGCCCAAGGAAAAGCCCAGTATTTGATGGCTTCCCTGCTGAATCCTACCAACCATTTAAAGAAAAACTGATGTCAATTCTACTCAAACTATTCCAAAAAGAGACAGAGGAAGCAGGAATACTTTCAAACTCATTCTCCAAAGACAATATTACCCTGATACCAAAACTAGACAAAGACACATCAAAAAAGAAAACTACAGACTAATATAACTGATGAATATTGATGCAAAAATCCTCAACAAAATACTAACAACCCAAATTTGACAACACATTAAAAAGGTCATTCATCATCTCCAAGTGGGATTTATACCTGGTATGTAAGGATGGTTCAACATATGCAAATCAACCAATGTAATACATCATACCAACAGAATGAAGGACAAAATTTATATGCACATTTCAATTAATACTGAAAAAGAATGAAAAAATTTAACTTCCCTTCATGATAAAAACCCTAAAAAAACTGAATATAAAAGGAACATACCTCAACATAATCAAAGCTATATATGGCAGACCCATAGCTAGTATCATACTAAATTGGAAAATACTGAAAGTCTTTTCTCTAATATCTGGAACATGCAAAGATGCCTACTTTCACCACTGTTATTCAACATTGTACTGGGAGTCCTAGTTAGAGAAATCAGGTAAGAGAAATAAATAAAGTGCATCCAAATTGGAGAAGGAGAAGTCAAATTATCCTTGTTTGCAATGATATAATCTTATATTTGCAAAAACCTTAAGATTCCACCAAAAACTATTAGAACTGATAAATTTAGTAAAGTTTCAGTATACAAAATTAACATATAAATATCATTAGCATTCCTATATAATAACAGTAAACAATCTGAAAAAGAAATCAAGATAGTAATCACATTTACAATAGCTGAAAACAAAATAAAATACTTAGAAATTCACTTGACCAAAGAAGTGAAAGATCTTCATAATGGAAACTAGAAAACGTCGTGGCAAGAAATTAAAGAAAACACAAAAACATGGAAAGATATTCCATGTTCATGAATTGGAAGAATCAATATTGTTAAAATGTCCATACTACCCAAAGCAATCTACAGATTCAATGCAATCCCTATCAAAATACCAATGGGAGGCCGAGGCAGGTGGATCATCTGAGGTCAGGAGTTCCAGCCTGGCCAATATGGTGAAAGAAACCCTGTCTCTACTAAAAACATAAAAAATTAGCCAGGCATGGTGGTGTGTACCTGTAATCCCAGCTATTGGGGAGACTGAAGCAGGAGAATCACTTGAACCTGGGAGGCACAGGTTGCAGTGAGCTGAGACCGCACCATTGCATTCCAGCCTGGGCAACAAGAGCAAACCTCCATCTCAAAAAAAAAGAAAAAAAAAAAAAAAAGGAAAAAAAATCTAACAAGGCACATTCCTTGCCAATCATGACCCATGGTCATAAGATGTTTATAGCTGAGGAAACAGCCTAAGATACCTACAAAAAGACTCCTACAAAAGCAAAAAGTCCAGATGTCCCAATACCCGTAACAATATATGCTTTCAAGATAACTGTAGTTATGCTTTGATGTATTCAAACAGTAGAATGCCAAGGATCATTTTCTTTAAATCAATAGAATAATAAATTTTGACATGCTGTCAGCCCATGTGCATGTAGGGACAGCTTAGTTTTGTCTTTATGAGAAAAACTTAAAACGGTGCACTCCTCATTTTGCTTTCTGAGGACACCCTACTCTGTAATGGAGTAGCTTTCAGTAAACTATCTCTTCTCACAGCACTTTCTAACTTGCCTTAAATTCCTTCCTGCCTAAGATCCAAGAAACCTCTCTTGAGGCCTAGATTGAGACTTCTTTTTTTCTTAGTAACAAAACCAACTTTAGAAATGAAGTTGGTGAGAAGTTGTCAGATTTCATATATGTTTTGAAGGTAGAAACAAAAAGATCTGCCAATGGATTTGAGGTGTGAGAAGACAGGAGTCAAGGATGATTCAAAGGTTTTTGGTCTGAGCAAATGGAGTTAATATTTACTAAAAATAAGGAATATTACAGGAAAGGCAAAGGATTTGATTTGGAAATTCGTTAAGTCTGAGATGTCCAGTAGATATCAAAATGGAGATGTCGGCCATAGAATCAGCTATAAGTATTTGGAAGACAGTGAGAAGTACAGCTGGGAAATAAAGCTTCAAGTTAGTGTATAGATGGCATTTAAAAGCATGATACTCAGAAAGATCTCTCAGGTGCCAAATATATAAAGAAAATAAAAGTGAGCCAGAATTGAACTCTGTAAGGTGGACAGGACAGTTATTGTATATTACAAACAAGAAAACAGATTTAGAAAATTTAAAGAATTTGCTTAAAGGAGAGCAATTAGGAAGACCCCAGGATTTCAAATTAGTTCTTTGGCTTCCAATTTCTTTCTTGTTTTTAATAATGCAGTGTCTTTTTTATAAACCTTTCTGTAATAGGAAACGTTTGATCAGTACAGATGGATTCTAACCTATTCTCTTTCTTACTGTTCCTGATTAAAAGATGTAATAACTAAAAATAAATTGAAATTTTAGTCATTTTATGGACACATGATTTTTTTCTCTGACCTAGTATAATAGCCTAAATTGTCACATTTATCCATATATTTACATCAGAAATGAGTTTGCATTTGAGACAATCTAAGTAAACTTCATCAGTCCCAAACCTAATTCTGGATTTCATTAAAATGAAGTTATGCTCTGAAAATCTTATCTGATGGTATCTTATTGATGTTCTTCTCATTCCCATTTTGGGAATGGATAGCTTATGGTTGGTTTATTGTATATTGTCTTATGCAGCTGTGATTCTAATACAGTTTTGGCACACAGTAAGAGCTTAGTTAATGCTAGTTGTTAGTAGCAGTATTTTCAAATAACAGAGAACCTAGGCTGATGCCCTAGCTCTTCCACTAGCCCTGTAATTTCAGATGCTATGTTTTCTATGAAATTTTGTTGAATCAAATACATTTCACTTTCCTGCTTAGTACAGTAATTGTGTAATTTAAAAGTTGCACACCACCACAGCATGATTAAATTAACAGCAACAACAAAAGCACTTGTCTTCCAAAAAGGAAGAAATAAATTCTAGAAGCATAACTCCTAGAACATTAGAATGGAAAGAGACTTTATAAATCACTGATTTTAACTGCTTCAGTTTAGCGCTAAGTAGAGCTTTACACTGGAGGAAACTGAGGCCTAGAGGAGTCTGGGTACAGGCCAGCTGGGACTGGAATTCCAGCCTTCTGATGTCAAGTGCTAGGGCTCCATCCCCATATGACAGAACAAAGAAAAGAAGAAGGTAAATTAATGCATTTGACTGGCAGCCTCAAACATTTCATTATAGTATAGATTTAGAGGAGAACAGAAAATCAGGAAAGAAATGAAAAAGGCAAATTTTCTGCAGTATTTGGGACTAAAAAGTGTTTTAAGGAGCACCATAGCCAAAGCATAGGAAGCAAACCCTATCTTCATCATTCACTTACTAGGACATCTCCATTCCTTATGCCTTCATTTCCTCTTCTGTAAGATGGAGATAAAGATAATTGGGCTGTTTCAAGGATTGAATATAGTGAGATCCACAAAACATTTAAATAATGCTTGACACATAGTAAGAGCTTAGTTAATGCTAGTTATTATTAGTAGTATTTTCAAATAACAGAGAACCTAGGCTGATGCCCTAGCTCTTCCACTAGCCCTGTAATTTCAGATGCATAACTGAATGTTTCTGAGCTTCCGTTTCGTGCTGTACAATGGCATCATAGTAGTTTGCCTGCTGATCTTATGGAGATGTCAAGCACGAGGACAAAAATGACAATGGTAAGAACAAGGGTCCTGAAAGGGAGAATATCATTTTAATAATTCTTATTTCCATGCCCTGTGTGTGATATTCTCTTTGTAAATACCTTGTCTGAATATGTTTTTAGTCATAGTGTTGATATGATTATTACTATATTAGTTGGAAGAATTAAGAGAGCAGCTTGTTTCGATATTGAAGAAAAAGATACAGGACGCTATTAAAGACCAAATATTAGAAGTTTAAAGAATGTAATCTAATAAATTATTTTATATCAAATGAGATCTTCCTAAAGTAATTAGTGAAAAGTACACATTAATCTGGTTTTCCTGGCACAGTGACAAGTCTAATTAGCTTGCTTTTTAAAGCAGTTGGATGGGATTTATAAAATGTTAAAATTACTGAAAGAGTATGGTAATTGTGAAACTTTTCCGTATGAATACCTTTTGGAATATGAAAATGGGGCAGAAAATAATTTTTATTAACCAGTGGATAATTAAGAATCAGAAGCCGTGATGCTTGTTTATGAGTTCCATTTCAATTTTCTGTAGGCACTTTCTTCATTTATGCTTCATTTATTTCATCTTTGAAGGTACTGTTGATTTTTAGCTCTTCTGCTCATGACACTGAATTATGAGGCTTGCATTATAAAAGCTCCCCTGAGTTAGTAACAGAATATTAACTGTTGTTTGAGATAGTTACCCTTGTGAAAATACTATTTTAATTGAACAAAGAAAACATGATTAAAATTACTAAACACAGGGTGGTGGAGTATGGCATACTTTTATATATTTATAGTCTTACTTTTTAGTGACATATTCATTACATTTTTATGTGTAATTTTCTTCACAGTTTTAAAAATTAGTCACTTTATCACTCAGGTTACTGGTGCCTAATGAAAAATTTCACATAAAAGTTTGAGTTAAGAGGAGTAAATACTAGTTCTTTCTATCATGTCAAAAATCAGACATATCAGATTTCCATACTGATTTCCAATGAAATATCTCCTCCTAAAAGGAGGCCTGTAATGAATGAGGGATAAAGCAGGCTGTTCGGTAGGTTGTTCCCAAGGCAAAACTGTGATATAAGTAGGTCTTGGCATCTGCTTGTTTCTATTTCTGGGCTTATTTCCCATTTTCTTGGTCTCTGCCTCAATTCTTTGGCAGGTAGGAACTTCTTGCCTCTCAGCCTGTCTTCCCTCTCAGTTTTATCAAAACATGGACTAAAGAAGGGCTTTGATTTCAGTTCATTTTACTCTGTGTGAATTGAAGCCAGTGAATTATTTTTCCCATGGTTACTTACATTTGAAGTCTTAGCAACAAATATTGAAGAAAATACTTTCTTCTTTGTAATCTACATTTACATCCTTAATAGGTAAAGGAAGCATATTTTTAAGCAGAAAATCAAGTCTCCCTTAGTGACTCCATGATCATGCATTTAATGCTTAAAATGGGTAATGATGACCAGCATCATAGTCAGCACTCCTATTCAAAATGCTGGTGGGATAAAGAGAGGAGATACATGAAGAATTTTGCCTTTGAGAAACAGAGGCATATTTGAGAAATCTTTGGGATTTTTTTTGAGAAATCAGCATATTTAGTTCTGATTGAAACTCTCAAGCTTACTTTCAGATCTTGTTCTCTTGAATTTTATCTTTTTTTAAAAGATGATAAACAAAGCTTTTTATTTTATTCATTACTTTTTAAACTTTTATTTTCAGTTCAGGGGTACATGTGCAGGTTTGTTATATAGGTAAACTTGTGTCTTGGGGGTTTGTTGTACAGATGATTTTGTAACCCAGGTACTGAAATGGAAGAGAACCACGATCTGTATCCTCTTTAGTTGCTTATTTCATTGACTATGTCATTAAGTTTTATTTACATGCTCACTCTTCTCAGAGACAAAGAATGGTGAGTGAGAGTTATATAATATGTAAACAAGAAACATTTAAGAAGAATGACCATGTAAATATGGACCATTTGTTTCTGACATACAGTTGTCATCTCGTTAACTAGACTGTCTCTGATAGGCAAATACATTTCAATGGAAAGGTAAAACACTCTACCTAGAAAATGATTGTTGGAAAATCAAATATGAAATCTGAATTATTCGCAAACCAGAAAGCTCAAGATCTGTGCTCTCACCACTAGTTTAACTCTGCCCCCTTGTGCGCACAGGATGCATTGAGATGGGGCCAATAAGCTTCCTAGAAGACAAGGCAAGTCCAGTGTCTTTCCTTAAAGGATTTGATTTAAATCTCCTGGAAAAATCATTTACAATTTCTGTATCTTATAGAATAATTTTATAAGGTATTCATTAAATAATATGATAAACATTCTGTGGAAAAATAATAAACTACATTAAATTATATTTAGGAATAGAACATCTCTCTGAAATTTGTATAAACTTTACACTCTACAGTGAAAATCATATCCTCAGGAACAACTTGTGCTGCAACAGACCAATGGGTGAAAAGATAAGACATATGAATCTATACCCAGGTGATTTTTGGTATAATTCCCCGTCTTACCTCTATAATATTCTCAAGTATGACTGTACTTCCTAAAAGAGAAAACATTTTGACTTAAAATTCTAACTTAACAAAAGATTATTTGTTTTATTCTAATACATTTACTACAGTGCTTTAAATACCAAACAACTTAAGTACTCATTAAAGTGAACTCTGAAGTACTCAATTAACTTTGAAAGCGAATTGACTTTTTATAGCAAAAGCCTTAACAGTGTACTGAAGGGTTTGTGATATATGTAGAAAGAAAACAACAATAGTAGCCAAAGATGGAAGAGGCTGCACATGGAAATAGATGGTTGTTAGACTCTGTTATAGTGAAGTGATATAATGTTAATTTAAGACTTACTATGATAAGTTAAAGATGTATAATGTGATCCCTTAATACATATATAGCCAATAAAAAACCAATAGAGGAGATAGAATAGAATACTAAAAAAGTATTTGATTAATCCAAAAGAAAGTAGTGGTGAGGACTAAAAGAATTAAAAAAAACCCAGAAGGAATAACAAGAGAGCATAGCAAGCTGATAGAATTAAACAAGATTCCATTAATAATTGTGTTCAATTTAAATAGGCTAAAAACTTTATGTAGAAGGTAGGTTGTCAGACTAGGTAAGAAAAACAACACATAAGTATATGTTGTTTATGAGAGAGTCCCAATAAATATAAAACAAAGCCAATGGAGAAGTATAAAATACAATACACCAGGCAAATTCACACATTATTGCACAAACTAGACTTCAAGGAAATGTGCTTTACTAGAGGTAATGAGGGTCATTTCAGAGTGATAAAAGGATCAATTCATCAGGAACATAAAAACATGAAATGTATACACATAACAGACACTATGACATAAAAAAAGGCAGAACTTAAAGAGAAACAGAAGAGTTCACCATAATAGTTGGAGATTTTAGCACTCCACTGTCAATAATAATTAGAAGACATATATGAAAATCAAAGCATTCAGATTGATGAACAACTATAATGACCAACAACAAAACCATCTAGAACATTGTACTCAATAACATAGAGTACACATTCTTTTCTAATACATGTGGAACATTCATCAAGACAGAATACATGACAGGTCATAAAACATGTTTTGATAAATATGTAAGAATTGAAATACACAATATAGTATTCTGAACATAAGAAAATTAAATTAGCAATTAATAAATAAATCTACAAAATAACAAAATATTGGGAAACAAGCAACCATTCTTTAAGTATGAATTAAATAATTCATTAAGTATGAAATAAACATTCATTAAGTATGAATTAAATAATATGAAGACACAATATATCAAAATTTATAAGATGCAGCCAGAGCACTACTTAAAGGCAAAATTATGGCTATAAATATGTAGAGTAAGAAGCTATAAAAATAAGCCATAAAAAAGAAATAAAAATTAAAAATAAAAAATTAAACACAGAATTACAAAAATAAGAAGTAATAAATATGAGTAGAGATAAATAAAAGAGTAAAACATGAATAAATCAATAAATTTGATATAAAAATAATAAAAGTAAGAATACCCTATCTAAATTTGTTCTCCCCTGCAAGGAAAACAAAACAAAACAAAACACAAAGAGAGAAAAAACGCAAACTACTAATATCAGGAATGAAAGATAACACTTCACTACCAATCCTGCAAGCAATACAGATGACAGAGGAGTATCATGAATAATTTTGTGCCAATAAGTTCAACAATTTAGATGTGATGGAAAAATTTCCACAACAAGCACAAGAAGAAATTAAAAATCTATATACCTGTGTCTATTTATAAATTTGAATTTTTAGTTAAAAATTATCTTTCAAAAAATTGCCTGGCCCATAGGCTTCACAGATTAATTCCTTCAAACAAAACACTCCTCAATTCCTTTCATCAGGACATATATCCTTGATACCAAAACCTAAAAATGGCATTACAGGGAAAGGAACTTATAGACCATTATCTCTCTTGAACTTAGATTCAACAATTCTCAAAAATTTACAAATTAAATCCAAGAATACAAATAAATGAATAATTCATCATGGCTAAGTGGGGTTTATCCCAGGAATGCAAGGTTGGCTTAACATGTCAAAAATCTTTCAATGGAATTTGCCACACTAATCATAAAAGGAAAGGAAAACATGACCATGTTTATATGTGCAATGAAAGTATGACAAAACTCAGCACACATTAATGATTGAAAAGAATTCTGTCAATTTTTCTGTATATTTTAAATATTTTTATTTTTACTTTTTATTTTATTTTTAATTTTTTGAGATGGATTTATTTATTTATTTTTTCACTCTGTCACCCAGGTTGGAGTGCAGTGATGGAATCTCAGCTCACTGAAATCTCTGCCTCCCAGGCTCAAGCGATCCTCCCATCCAGCCTCCCAAGTACCTGGGACCACAGTTGCATGCCACCACACCTAGCTAATTTTTTGTATCTTTTTGGTAGAAATGGGGTTTTACCAGGTTGCCCAGGCTGGTCTTGAATTTCTGAGCTCAGGCAATCCATCTGCCTTGGCCTGCCAAAGTGCTGGGATTACAGGCATGAGCCACTATGCCTGGCCTATTTCAAATATTTTAAAATATACTGTTGGGAAAAAAATTGTAGAGACATGATTATGTACAATATTATAAAAATATAATTATCCTTAATTGATCTATAGATGCAATGTAATCCTATTAAAAATACCGGCAGGGTGTTTGTCTTTTTTAAGAAACTGTTTCTAAAGTATGTTTAGAAACACATACACACACCAAAAAAAACAGGAAGAATGAAAACAAAGAACAAATTTGGAGGACTTACCCTACCTGATTCAACACTTACTATGAGGATATAATAATCAAGACAGTGTGATCTTGGTCTAAAGATAGGCATGTAGATTAATTAATAGAGACGTCAGAAATAGATTGATCCATATATAAATTTCTTTTTTGATAAAGACACCAAATTAATTCAATGTGGAAAAGGAACCTTTCAACCAAAAGCTCTGGAGCAGTGGATATCTGTAAGGAAAAATAATAAGCTTCAATTCCTGCCTCATGTAATATACAAAATTAATTACAAAGTAAAACAAAAATTGTCTAGAAGAAAACATAGCAGAATATCATTTTGACTTTAGAGTAGGCAAAGTATTCCTAAACAGGGTAAAAAGAGACAGACATGTCTTTTTTCCTATTTATGTTACAAACTGTAAGTGTTTTTATCCATTTTAATGGCTTGCCTGTTCCCAGCATTATGTGGATCTTCAGCACAAGCTTCTCACTTATATAACAAAATGCAATTTTACTGCTATGGGACATATTACATTGGAGGTGTAATGGTAACACTCAAATAGATATTCAAGGTAATTTTTAAGGAAAAGCAGAGTGAGTTAGAGTGCTTTGGTCAAACTTCCAAGGAAGTGAGACTTGAACCTTGAAGGCTGGTTTATCAGTTTCCTTTTGCTGCCATAACAAATTACCACGAACTTAGTGGTTTAAAACACAGATTTATTCTTAAAGTTCTGGGAGTCAGAAGTCCCAAATCAGCTCACATCAAGGTGTCAGCAGGGCTGCATTTCTCCTGAGGCTCTAGGGGAGGATCTGGTTCCTTTTGGAGGCTGCAGTATTCCTGGTTCATCTTCCTAACCTCAAAGTCAGCAATCACATAGCTTTGTCCTCTGCTTCCATCTGTAAATGTCCTTCTCTGACTGCTTCTCCTGCTTCCTTCTTTCACTAATAGGGATCATTGTGATTACATGGGGCCCACCCAGTTAATCCAGGATAACCTCCCCGTCTCAAGATAGTTAACAACCATATCTGAAAAGGTCCTTTTGCTGTCTGGTGACATAGTCACAGGCTCCAGAAATTGGGGTCCTTATTCTGATGATCATATCTGGATAGAATTAGGATAGCTAGAGAGGAAGCACCTTTTAGATCATAAAAAAATGAGTATGCTTTCATTGCAATGAGGAAGCTTTCTACTGGGTTAGAGTCTCACACTGGGAGGTAATGAGAGAATGAATCAGCTGAGGGGTGTTTCAGTGGGCAGCCAGGTAATCAGGAATATTGCTTTCCAGGCACAGCAGTTTTTTTGACTTTTCTGGTCAATGGGAGTATTTTGAAGTTTTTAAAGTGTGGAATCAAAGTTCCTGGAGCTTTATAGCATCTTAGGGGAAGTCCTGACCCCATCCTGTGCCTTCAGGCATATGAAGTGTGATGAAGTTCATTTTAAAGATAAGACCACAAAAGTCTAGCTGTTGCCTTACCTGAGGCATAATTATGGAGTATTAGCTAGCCTTGTTACTGCATGAAGAGTGATTCTGGTTTGGAATTGGTGATACAAATTGTCTACACATTATCTTCAAGGGTCATTCATTTGTTAACTTTTCCTGTGGCCACATAAAGAAGAGATGAAATGTGTCTGGGCTTTTCTGCCAATCAAAACTTCTCGAAGTCACAGATACCAATTCTAATGACAGTCAATTAGCATGTAATATTTTTATATTCCATGGGAGATAATAATGAACCTTGGAAATCCATCTGAATTCAAGGGAAATTTTTTAGACCGCCTGAAAAGAATGCTTGCTTGGTCGTCAAACTCTGAAAAGAATTTAATGCTTGTGAATATTTCCAGTCTTCAACTTTAACAAATTTCTTCTTAATATTGTTACTCTTTGGAATTCTGTCCCTTTCTTGTGCCTATTTAAACACCTCACCTCATATTTTTAGAATTCTCTATACTAGTATGGCTAACTACGAAGTCTTGCATATTCATGGCTATATATAAGATTTCATTTGATTAAAAATGGAATTGGAAATACAGGGTTAAAGGAACTTGTCACTTAAAATAATTCAGGAATTAATGTCTTTAAGAAAATAGTAAGAAGATTTCGTGTTTTTATATAGTTATCCCTTTTGATGCCTTTTTTGGTATGATGTTATTTCAAAGTTGGTTCTGAAGTATATACTTTATGATTTTTACATCTTTTCTTCTAAATACACATTCATACATTTTGTTTACCATCTTATGAGAGGTATCTGCAATTTTTTATAGGTATAAGTTTAATATCACTTATCAACATTGCTCTTATACCCAACAAGTTTTTTATTCTCAGTATTAGCACAATACTTTAAGTAACGTATGTCTCTTGGTTTAACACCAGGTACCATACCTATCAAAATTTCTTTTGTACAGCTACATTTTTCTTTTCCCCAAACACCTTGCAAACATTACTTTCTTAGTGCAACCTTTGTAAGACACAATTAGTTTCTAAGATACCAGTATCATTGTTGGCAAAACATAACAATCTAGGGAGTTGCTTATTGAAGGATGGATAACTCTACATGTTTCCCACAGTAGTGTGGGAAAATAATAGTGCATCAGGTAAGGTTATTGCAATATTGAAGAACTACCAGGGAGATTTTTTACCCCTTGGGGCTTAATTTTTATTCAGTCAATTCAGGTGAAATAGTGTCCCTTCAGCATTGGTTGGCACATGAAAGAAGATTAGCATGTAGAAACCTATATATCACTCTGTATCATGAGATGAGGAATGAAGGACTATGTAATTCTTAGGTCCTTGAGCTCTAATGGACAAAATGTGGTAGCAGAAAAAATATGGGCCCCTAATTTCCAGCAGGAATCATTTTTAATAAGTCCATGACAGTGGATCTTCTTCACCCTGCAACTGAGACTTCGGACCACTCCAGAGAGATGAGGAGGAATGGAGGATTGTTGTTCTTCTGCTGGGGCATTTGCTCACAGCTCCACACATTGCGAACAATCAACTTTCTTTAATGGATGAAAGACAACTAGCAAGGGCCCTTTGACAAAGGATGGCAACGGGCGATGTGGCAGGCCAGGAGTAGTGATGGATTATCCATTGAGAAAAGTGATTAGATCAGCTCCTTTAGATAATGGATTATTGGTACATTTATTCTGTTTCCAAATTTGTTGTTCCTTGATTTTCTTTAAAGGTGGCTAAAACTGAAAATCACTTTTTTTTTTTTTTTTTTGAGTCAGAGCCTTTGCTCTGTTGCCCAGGCTGGAGTGCAATGGCACAATCTTGGCTCACTGCAACCTCCACCTCCTGAGTTCAAGAGATTCTCCTGCCTCAGCCTCTCAAGTAGCTGGGACTACAGGCACCCACCACCACACCCGGCTAATTTTTGTATTTTTAGTAGAGACGAGGTTTCATCATGTTGGCCAGGCTGGTCTCAAACTTTTGACATGATGTGATCCACCTGCCTTGGCCTCCCAAAGTGCTGAGATTCCAGGTGTGAGCCACCATGCCCAGCCAACTGAAAATTACTTTAAGAGAACAATGATCAACCTAAGACAAATTCAAACCTAGATACAAACAAAACAAAGTTATAAAGTTTTCTCATTAACATAAGCCAGGTGGAGGACTGATCCTTTGGAAATTATTTTCTATATCACCTAAGTGGCAAAAGTCCCCTTAGAATAGTCAAGGACATTGATGGATAACTCTTGAACTTGGGCTTAGAGTTGACTGTCTACAAACTCCAGGTGAAGTTTAAGGTATTTCAACTAGGTTTGTGTAGTTTGGGGTCTATAAGGAGTTTCTGAAAACTGGCACAGCAGTGGATTATTATCTCTTGGATCTGAGAGCTAAGTTGTTGTTAAACGGCTGTGGATGATGTCATTCCACAGTAGGGAGCCTGGACTCAGAATGGACGGCCTTGACAGTTGAGGACATTAGTACTATAGATCAGTGGATTTAGG
This sequence comes from Mandrillus leucophaeus, assembly GCF_000951045.1. Classification (NCBI taxonomy): domain Eukaryota; kingdom Metazoa; phylum Chordata; class Mammalia; order Primates; family Cercopithecidae; genus Mandrillus; species Mandrillus leucophaeus. The sequence goes on along the minus strand of NW_012104754.1, from coordinate 859,108 downwards.
TAAGGTCTCTGGCTGTGGGGTTCAAGTGACATCTTTCTTTGACACACTCTGTAAATGCTTATCTCACAGACATCCACATGACTGTCTTAACTCCTTCAAGTTTTTGCTTAAGTATCACTTTGTAATGGTTCTTTATTTAAAATTGTAGCATATCTCCACCCCCTTCACACTCCAGAGGCCTCCAATGCTGCATTCCTTTTTCTCTTTTCCATAGTTCTCATTATCATTTAATGTACTATATCATTTAATTATATATTTTGTGTTTTTAAAATTGTGTCTTGATGTTAAGATCCAAAAGGGCAAGGATCATTGTTTTTTTTACAGTGCTGAAACTCAAGGAACGTTTATGTAGTTGGTGTGCAACAAATATCTTTTAAATGAATGAATTAATGGAAGGAGTGAACGTGGTCCTTGGTATACTTCAATAATGCTTAAAATAATCATAAACCAACATTAGGCAACACACAAGTGTCCTGCCACTGGAGGGCCCTAGGTAATAACAAAAGTCTCAACAATCTAGCCATTAATATTTTATGTGGGGAGAAACCCAAACTTTTATTTGCTGAAGATTTCCAGCTCAACAAAACTATGGTTAGTATATTTGGCAACTTCATGCATTTGCAATATTTGCTTTTTAAATAAATATTTTATCCTTCAATTGAGTTCTTTAATTTTTCCATTTGGAAGGCACAGTTTCCAAGTAGAAAATCATTTTTCATTGGGTACTTTGATTACTAATGTAATGAATATATTTATGCCAATTTGTAAGTTTAAATAACAACCTTCTTTGGAACAAATTCCTTATCTGTAAGATCCATGAAGATCACCACAGTTTGGCTATGAGAGGAGACAAGGTTAATGAAAATTTAACTTTTCCAGAAATTCTGAGAGTTTATATTGGCATGGTTTAGGTTGTCAAAGATTTTCTTTATTTAGTTATAACATGTGTCAGTAATGTCTAGCTTTGTCTTATAAATTCATATATGTTTTAATATATGCCATATGAACATATATATACCTATACATATATGATACCTGAATACATACTACATGTCTGTGGGCAATATATACATATCTATGAGTATTTAGTATTAGGGATTTTATTGAGATTTACATTTTCTAATGACTTTAGATTCAATATGAACCTCAGAATTTGCATGGTCAATGTAGTAAGATCATATTTTCCCTTTCCTAGAGTCCCCTAAAAGAAGAAATTAAATTCAAAGATTTAGAACTGACATTGATACTTTGCTCAAAAGTTTGACAATTCCATCATTTTTTAATGGAACTTTTCAGAGCTCTCAACTCAGGAAGTCTTACTTAGGAAGTAAATCAAAAGTTACACATTTCAAACACAGAAAAAAATGAGAAATTTTATGGCAGCCTGTTGTGAACCAACCTAGTTTGTGTCAGTGGAGGTTGAAATTAGGATGGTCTAAGTCTCAGGTAAGCCAGGCAAATATTCACCTGGTGCAAGAGAGACACCACCAACAGAAAATACTTAGTTTCCAGGACACTAAAATGAAAGAAAATCTTCACCTGCAAATGTACCTGCTGGGGTGGCAGGGGCACTTCTGAGGACAGGGCACAGGGCCAGATGGCTGGTTTCACCACCTGCCTATGCCAGGGCACCGTTTTGGGTCCCCCATCTTGCTCTCATTGTCTAGGTGTTTTCTGACTCCTCTTTCCACCATGGGGAGATTTTGTCCATGTCACACATCTGCAAGGGAAGATACAAAATCTTTTATACTCAATATTTTAAGATAAGTAATCTAACATTGTCTTCCGTTTATCATATTTTCCTTTATCCACAGGAAGAAGAGAGAGAATTTGGGGCTCTTGTGTTAAACAAAAAAATCTGATTTTCTATGCTTTTAGAGTTACAGATGCTAGTTTGAAAACAGCATTTAATTACCATGCAATGCTTTGAGGTGGAGTGTGTGTGTGTGTGTGTGCATGTGTGTGTGTGTGTACATGCATGCATGTGTGTGTGTGTAGTGGTCCCATTCCAAAGGAGATAACATTAAGTCATTCAAGCCCACAGAGTTCTAAGGGAACTTCCAAGACATCCTAGCGAGGAAATTTTCCTGGTACCAAATGCCAAGCAGAATTTTATTCTTAAAAGATTTTTGGGTTTCAACTTTGACAGGATGTTTGAAATGAATTTACTATTTGGAATTTCATACCCTTCTTGCTCCTTCATAAACAGCCTCTTCTTATCTTCTCAGAGTTGCATTTACCAGCCACAGCAGTTTGGGAGGGCTTACAGTTTAAAAGCTTCAGAGAGGAACCCTTTTGCTCAGATTGAACCAGAAGTCGAGGACATAGAGTAATGTTACGGACTGAATGGTGTCCTCCAACATTTATAGGTTGAAGTTCTCACCCCAGTGTGACTGTATTTAGGGATAGGCCCTTTAAACTGGTGAAGTTAAATGAGGTCATTAGGGTGATATCCTAATCCAACAGCAGTGGTGTCCTTATAAGAAGGGAAAGAAACACCAGGGATGTGTCTACAGAGGAAAGACCATGTGAGGGCACAGCAAGAAGGCAGTCATCTGCAAGACAGGGAGAGAGGCCTCAGAAGCCAACTCTGCTGACACCTTGACTGGGGACTTTCCACCTCCAGAACTGTGCAACAGTACATTTTGTTTGAGTCATCCAGTCTGTGGTATTTTGTTGTGGCAGCCCTAGCTAACTAATATAAGTAGTAATAAAACGTTAACAAAAACATAGGAAATAGTAGTTATTTCAATATGAGGCCCACTGGTTGTTTGCAATAATGGCTACACTTTTTTTGCAGCTCCTTCCATTAAGAGGTGATGTCTCTTTTTTTAACCCCTGGATGTCTTCTGATTGTTTTTCCAAAATCTCTCTCTGCGTCTCCATCCCGTTCTTGCCCTCAGACACTGACCTATATAGACCACACCAATCAGCTTGTCTGCCCTCTGACTTCTATTGCATTGGCTATCAGGGGGCACCAGCAGGTGATGGGAGAGAGACAATAGGGCACTGATTTGCCCAGAAACTTGCCTGCAGGGTCACTATGGGTTGGCTGCATCTCCTAAAGGAAAGTCCTCTCCACCCAGACTTCTACCTGCCTTTGGGTTCTGGTAGCTGCCAGCTCCCTTCATCTCTTCAAACCTAAAGCTGGTAGAGAAGGGATATGGTTTGGCTCTGTGTCCCCACCCAGCTTTCACCTGGACTTGTAATAATCCCCACATGTCAAGGGCAGGACAAGGTGGACATAATTGAATCATGGGGGTGGTTTCCCCCATGCTATTCTCATTATAGTGAGTTAATTCTCATGAGATCTGATGGTTTTATAAGGGCTTTACCCTTCATTGAGCACTCATTCTCTCTCCTGCTGCCCTGTAAAGAGGTGCTTTCTGACTGTAAGTTTCCTGAGGCCTCCCCAGCCATGCGGAACTGAGTCAATTAAACCTCTTTCCTTTATGAATTACCCAGTCTCGGGTATTTCTTCATAGCAACGTAAGAATGGACTAATACATGAAAGCTGTTTCTTTCAAGTCCCAGGGCCCAAAGTACAGCATGAACCATTGTTGTTTCACTCCCTGCTGCCCAGGCCTTTTAAATTAGTTATTTTATTAAATTCTCTTCAAATTACCCTTACGTGATTGTCCCATTACTCCCTTGCCTGGACTCTGAGGGATACAACACAAAGACTATCAATCTATTCCACAGAAAAAATCATTTTTTCCCTACTAAATATCACCTGTGTTGTTGTTGTTGGTGGTTTTGTAAGTGGTGGTGGGGTGTGCATACAATATTAGTATTTGTTTCTTTCTTAGAATTGCAGCACATCAAGTGATAACTTAGCATTTCTTGTTTTGCCTTCCCTTTGTGTATACTTCTGCATGTACACCTATTTTCAGCCTGGAATAAAACATTTCTTCAAGCCAGACCAGGCTAATTTCGTGGATTGAGAGCTACCATTCTGTCTTTAAAAAAAGAGCAAGTGTCTGACTGCTTCTCACAGTGTTTTTATCAGGTAGGAATTATGCTAATCCTGCTGATAAACTACAAAGAAAATCATAAACCAGACAAGGGGTTTATTTTCTAAGTAGTGAGAAGCACAGATTTTAGTCAATTCAAGATTGGTGTGTGCGGTGGATTGCAAAATTGGTCACAACTTGTTACAACATTCCCCATCAAAGGAGAGGTTGTATTAGTCCATTCTCACACTGCTAATAAAGACATACCAAAGACTGGGTAATTTATAAACGACTCACAGTTCCACATGGCTGTGGAGGCCTCACAATCATGGCAGAAGATGAAGGAGGAGGAATGTTATGTCTTACATGGTGGCAGGCAAAGACAGAATGAGAGCCAAGTTAAAGGGGAAACCGCTTATAAAATCATCAGATCTGGTGAGATTTATTCACTACCATGAGAAGAGTATGGATGAAACTGCCCCCCATGATTCAATTATCTCCCACTGGCTTCCTCCCAGAACATGTGGGAATTATGGGAGCTACAATTCAAGATGAGAATTTGGGTGGGGACACAGCCAAACCATATCAGAGGTCTATTTCTTCACGCTACAATTCCAGAGTGGCCTTGTGACCAATAGTCTGTGACAGAAGTGACAATAAGCAAGTCCCAAGTGTGAGCCTCAAAGGCCTTGCATACCTCTTCTGTTGGGACTCTGCTGCTTGCTGGAAAGAGACTATAAGCAGAGAGGCTTCTATTGTCCTAGCTATCCCAACTGAGGCCATCAAAAACTTGCTAACTCCAGCTGACCTACTAGTTGACTAAAGACCTATGAGTGAATGCAGCCAAGATCAATCAACACTATCCCAGGTTGGAAAAAATCATCTAGTTTAGCCCGACCCAAACTGTCAAAATGCAGAAGCGGAGCTGAACAAGTTAGTTTGTTTTAATCTAAGTTTTAGGAGTGGTTTGTTATGCAATCAGTCTTGGTAAAATATTGTAGTTCATCAGGGCTCAAGGCCCTTCCAGTTCACTGCTCTGCCATTCCAAAAGTATCAGCTGTATCCTGATATTCACAAAGAGGCTGCTGGAGTGCTAACCATTACATTTGTATTCCAAACTGGAGGAAGAGGAGAAAGGCAAGAAGAGCCTTCCACGTGAAAAGATGGCCTCTATTAAAGGAGCTTGCTTAAGAACACCACCCAATGTTTCCCTTATACGTCTCCTTAGATATGCCTATTTCCAAATAAAAATGAGAAGCATAAGTTTAATAGCTGGGCACATTGCAACCCAACCTCCACATAGGAGTTCTGTCACTGAGGAAAAAAAGGAAAAGTGAATATCACTTAGCAGTTAGCAGTGTTACTACATTATTGTCATGAACCCTCTGGGATTTTAGGATAGCTTAACTTTGAGTCTGTTGATGAATGACTCTTATTCAATTACATAGAATTCCTGTGTCATAACTAGGTTGGAGTCCTCATATATGCCTTTATCTTATTATCATTTTTCTTTTTGCAAATTGAAAGCAAGTTTATTAAGAAATTAAAGTAATAAAAGAATGATTACTCCATAGACAGAGCAGCCCTGAGGGCTGCTGGTTGCCCATTTTTATGGTTATTTCTTGATGATATGCTAAACAAGGGGTGGATTATTCATACCTCCCCTTTTTAGACCATATAGGATAACTTTCTGATGTTGCCATGGCATTTGTAAACTGTCATGGCACTGGTGGAGTTTAGCAGTGAGGAAGACCAGAGGTCACTCTCGTTGCCATTTTGGTTTTGGCGGGTTTTAGGGCCAGCTCCTTTACTGCAAACTGTTTTATCAGCAAGGTCTTTATGACCTGTATTTTGTGCTGACCTCGCATCTTATCCTGTGACTTGGAATGCCTTAACTGTCTGGGAGTGCAGCCCAGGTTTCAGCCTCATTTTACTCGGCTCCTATTGAAGATGGAGTTGCTTTGGTTCGCATACCTCTGACATTTCCCCCCTTTCTTTTATAAGAGAGTCTTAATCCTAAGGGTTGCAGAGGGATAAAGATCCATCTTCTGTAGCTTCTTCAGGCTGAATAGGGGCGATGATATTCCCACCTACTTATGAGGGTCTCTTGCAGTCAGAGTAGAGAGGAGCTCATTCAGAAAGCATCAGTATGGCGAGGGCCATTCGCGACTCTTGAGTTTCGACAAGAGGTGGTATCTGGAAGATTAGTAAGTGTTTAGTTTAAGAAAACATTCAGTAAGCTTTTTCTGTATTCCTACACAAAGAGTAAACAGCAATATATTCCACAAAAGTAAAGCAAAATAAGTAAAGTTATTCCAAGTAAACTAAATTAGAAGACTTTTTATGAACTGGGCAACTGTTGGAACTAAGCTTATATGTGGTTGTTAACTGATTGTAATGTGCCCAGAATTAGAATACTGATCCAGATTTTTACATTGCCCATCCCTCTTGTTTCTTCTGAGTAGCAGTCAGAGATCACTGATTTGTTCACAGGAATAAGCAGGGTTATCCTAAATTGCAGAAACAAACTTAAGAACAACTAATGAGACTAGAATTTAATAAATAACAAGTGTACCACAGTTCTTGAACATAATATTTCTGTCTCCAGTTTCCCATTTTAACTAAAGACAAATCATGGTAAGACTGACTTTCTTTATTATATATGGTCTGATTATTTGTATAAAGTGCAGCAAGAATAATTATTTTTCACATAGGCTTTTTAATTGGCTTTGAAGGAACTCTGTTTCATAAGGAATCTCAGATAAGACTTTTTTAAAGCTGAGTCCTGCTATGGGTTTGTACCTTCAAATACCTATGAGTTGGGTAAATTTCTCTCATTTGAGGTCCCAAGATAACTTGGGGCTCCTGGACCTGATAGAAAGTGACATTCTATACTTACCACAGGTCAGAAACCCCATACAGGGACTGTGTAGGCAAGGTATGAGGCCAGTTTCTGAAGGGTCTCTTATTGGCTCTACAAGTCAAGTTTGATTCCTTAAAGGAAAGTATACCATTCAAGTCAAAGCCTTGGTAAAATAACCAGATTCTCAAATTGTGTCCTGTTACAAAAGAAAACAGATTCTTATTGCACCTATGCTAATAACTTTGTTGCCATAGGTTAAAAGGATATTCACAACTAGTTTCCAAATTCCAGAGAAATCAGGTATAAAGAAACAAATATGCTCTAAATTTTGTTCACAGGAGTATACTTTACTCAATTGCTGAAAACTGTAAATAGCTCCAAAAAAGTTTCCTTGACTCTGAGAAACAAAATAAAGGGTTAGCAATGTTTTAAGCAAAGTTAAAAAGATTACTTCAGTTTTCTATTGGTTCGGTTAATTCAGTTAATTCCTGTTCTGTTTGATATTCGTGAACATTCTAGCTCTTCATGAGAGTTCTGAAAGTTGTTTCCTCTATTCTAGTGTTATAATTTTCAATTAGAAACCTGCATTTAGGAACACCTGCTAGACTTCTATAGTTGATTATAAACCACCTTCTAAAGAGGATTAAAACAAGACAGTTGTCTGTGGATGACAAAATGTTTTAGGACAGTCACTATTAAAGTCACAGTTGATAAGGAAATGTGGTAACTTCTGTGGCACACAAAATTTTATATAATTATAATTATTAACAATGTACACTAAGTCATATTAGAATTACAGGAGTTTTCCATAACTTTGGAACATATACCAATAACACATTTATGCAAATATAGTTCCAACAAATTTGATAATTTCACATTTGATAATGCTTCCTATGTGACTTTTATACCAAATAAGCCAAATTTCACTTCTACATTAATGTACTATGAATGTTAAACTCAATATTTAATAAAACCTTATATACATATTTACCCAATTCTAATGTGTAACCACAAGGTAAGAGTCTTATAAACCTTGTATAACCCTTTACATTTTTTTTTTTTTTTTTTTTTGGAAAGAGCTGATCAAAAAAACCTGTCGTGCTTTTATTCCAATGTTTAATTTATGGAAAAACTGAATAATACCCCCTTTGACTTTAGCCAACATGTTCACACACAAAATCTCTTACAATTAATTTTTATGAACCTTCCATAACTTGTTTAAATATTTAGATTATTTTCTTACTTAAAACAATCCTTTAACACCTTAATCTAGGCAGAAAAAAAGTCCACATTCCCATGACTTCTTATCGTCTTTCACCAAAACACATTTTACTTTCTTTACACACCTTCCATGCAAAATTGTTTCTTTAGTAGTTTTAATTACATGTTATAATGTTAACTCTTAGAAACTTTTATTTTTGGTAGAAACCTTAGTAAATTTGAAATTTTAATTATTCACTAGGTGTGGAGCCTAGCCTAGGACACACCAAGCAGAAGTGCAGATAAGAGTTGACTCTTCAGCATAGCTAGGGGGTGTGGCTAACTCCACATGTCTCCAGGCCTTATCTAGAATCTAATGGCTTTAAGGTAGGTAAATTGAACAATTTTCAAAAGTCAAACAAACAGTTTGACCTTAAAACATTTAACAAATCTGATATCTGACCTTAATTTAGACCAAATGTCTACATTTTCAAGACATTTTATTTTACCAATAATCATTAAAACGGTCTTTATTTCCAAAAGATTACTAAAGTTATGTGAACAGAAAGCATTAAGGTTTCTATTGTTCTGACAAAATATTTGGTGTAAGTGCTTATTTTTCTAAGCCAATTAATGAGAGCTCTTTGATATATAAACATACAATACATATACAGTCAGAAGATTCAGCACTTGTAAGATTTTTCATTTGCCAGTTTCTTAATTGGATTATAGACTTCAGGGTGGAGCCCTTGGAAAAACAGGGCCAGGAAAACATGCATTTCTAGGGCTAAATAAGCAGCAAATAAGCAGCTGAAGGCAAAGGCAGATCCCCAAAATTAAGGATGCCATTTTAGACTGGTTCCTGAATTCCCAAAAGGAGGGAAATAATACGGGAGAAGACAGTGCAATGCTTCTACTCTGCATTTCAATACAGGGCAACCCAAATCAGCCCATTTTGTATCAGCCATCCCCCATGGGAGTCTCGTCTCCCAGTGGGGGGTGGGAATGTTTCCTTATCTTCCAGGTGGCCAAAAGCATGTTTCTCTGATCCAAGTATGCAAAGAGTTAAGTATCCCTTCATAACTACTATTAGCCATCCCTTAAAATATATTTCCTCCTTAGTCAGTTATTACACACAAAAGCTCTCTCATAATGTGAAGTAATTTCTGATACCCCCAAAACTCAAAACCATCAGATAACACAATGCAAAACAGAACGGAGCCTTTGATTTTGAGAGGGATCTATCTGCTTTTAATTCCCGGGGTTTCATGAAGAAAACAGCTTGTTTCATTGTTGTTGTTTTTTCCCCCAAACGGGGTCTGTGGCACCTCCTCTGTTTTCCCAAGGACTCCCAGGCTACGAGAAGTTACCTTAGGGCCTCTTATTTGTGCATTAAGAGTGGTAAGACAAAAAAAATGGAGAAAAATAATTCAGTCGACTGAGAAGAAAAAACCTTTTTCCAGAAAGACAAGTTCCAAGAAGAGAAAAACATAAAGGCCTTTAAAATGTATCGATAGCTTGTTTATCCACTTTTAATTAAGCTGATTTTAACCATAACACTCTTTAATAAAGTCCTTTTAGAATTTAATATGCCAAATGGCCAATATTTCTGGCTTTTGAACTTCACCAAAGGTCGCCTCCTAGGTGCTTAGAGAAAGGAAAATTTAAGACAGTCCACAGAGAAGAGACTAGACAAGGTCATGCAGTTATTAAGCCAATAACTACTTACTTCCTAGGTGGGGAATGGAGCCTGGACAGCCACCTTGAAAATGCAAAACCTTAGCTAGTAAGCTATAGCAAGGGGCAGTCTCCACTTCTTTTCCCAGCATGAGTCAGAGTAGTTAATTTTGAGCTTGCAAAGGCTTTTAACTATTTAATATAATTTTTAGAGCTAACTATGATATGAACCCTAAAATTCTTGTTCCCTGTAGGCAGAGACCAAAAGAAAGTACTGCCACCTGGTTAAAAGGTGAAGCTCCCATGGGAATAAAACAATGTGGAGACTTCATTCAGTTTTTCTGTTTGTTCCAGGGACCTGTAGCTAAGTTTGTTACTGCCCAGCTTGCTGGGGTCATCTTGAAAAGTGGCCTTACAGCGTTCTAAGCCCGTTTTTTATCCTGAAGTGCCCCTCGACACGGAAAAACGAATTCATAGCACAAAATTCACCAGTTTAAGGCTAGCCTTAGAATTCTTTTTCACATTAATCAAAACTTTACAGAGGAGATACACACTGATTTTTTTTTTTTTTTTTTGCATTCATTCAACTGTTTGCACAGAGAGAGAGAAGCCAGAAATCTGACTGCTGAGAAATTCTTATCCTTTTGCCAGCATGCCAGGCTTCTGGGTCCTCTTTCCCTGAGCAGCCCTAGTGATCCGTCTTACCAACTTGCGGCATCATCGCCCTGGGGACCAAGCCGCACCATAAGGAATATTATTATTTTTTTGTTCTGGCCAGAGCAAAATACATGTGATAAAACATAGACATTAGCTACTCTGCTTAGCACCTAATATCAAACTGTCATGGCCTAAATTTGCCCCCAGATAGGCCCCTTCATCTTTAATCCAACCTCTGACTTGGAGTTTCAACACGTGGTCTCTGGGCAAGGTGGTTACCCTAAGAGAAAAGAAAGGAAAAGGAGAGAGAGAAAAGCATTGTCTGTGGCAGGGTGGGGAAAGTGAAATGCCTAGGGAGGACAGAGAAAGACCCAGCCATTGCGGTGACACTGAAAATTTCAGGCGGCTGAGGTTGCTGTTGTGAAGGGATTTTTTCCCAGCAGTCCCATCAGTTCTCATGTTTCTCCTTTTAGGGAGGAAAAAGCTCCCCATGTACCACGATCCTGTACATGCCTACCCCAGTCACCCACAGCCATCAGCAAAGCGTACAAGACAGATTACTCCAAAAAGAATAGCAGTTGACATCCCATAATGCCAAACCTGTCTTAGCCCAGAGGGACTTTACCGAGAGGGGCCTCTAACCTCCTAAATCTTAGAAGGGATCCTAACCCTCCTATGTAGGACCTCTAACCCAAGATCCGTCAAGCGTCCTCGCCTTTTTTTTTTTTTTTTTTTGAGACGGAGTCTCGCTCTGTCGCCCAGGCTGCAGTGCAGTGGCGCGATCTCTGCTCACTGCAAGCTCCGCCTCCCGGGTTCACGCCATTCTCCGGCCTCAGTCTCCTGAGTAGCTGGGGCTACAGGCGCCCGCCACCACGCCCGGCTATTTTTTGTATTTTTAGTAGAGACGGGGTTTCACCGTGTTGGCCAGGATGGTCTTGATCTTCTGACCTCGTGATCCGCCTGCCTCGGCCTCCCAAAGTGCTGGGATTACAGGTGTGAGTCACCGCGCCAGGCCCCTCGCCTTTTATTAAGAGGGGCCTCTAACCCACTCTGTGGTAGAAGAGACTCTAACTCCCCTAAGTTGGGTCTCTAACCCAATCTCATTCTTTACCCGGGTACCCCACCACTTACCCAAAGTCATCCAATCAGTGCTGCAGTCTATTTCCTTTGGGTCAGAGGAGTCTTCTCAGTATTGTCCCTTTTGTGGTTTGTGAGAAAGATGTTACTGGAACTCACCACTTACCCAAAGTTAGCCTTTGGGTCGGGGGTTTCCACACTATAGTCGCTTCCGTGTTCACCAGAATAAAGTTACAGGACACCAACGCTTCCCCAAGGTAGCCATTGGGTCAGGGTTTCTGCACCGTAGTCCCTTCTGCGGTTGCCAGAAATACGTTACAGGAAAGGGGTCCCAATCCAAACTCCAAGAAAGTGTTCTTGGATCTCACACAAGAAAGAATTCAGGGCGAGTCCACAGTGCAAAGTGAAAGCAAGTTTATTAAGAAAGTAAAGGAATAAAAGAATGGCTACTCCATAGACAGAGCAGCCTATCAATAGAGAAAGCGTCTCACTGTCACTCAGGCTGGAGTGCGATGGCATGATCACAGTTTATTGTAGCCTCAAATTCCTGGCCTCAAGTGATCCTTCCATCTTGGCTTTCCAAAGTGCTAGAATTACAGGTATGAGCCACTGTGCCAGGCCATATATGACTTGAAAAACGAATGTGGTGATTCCTCGTTTGGCTTTGTTTCCATTTGTCCTCACACTTGCCCTAGAGATACAACTGTGAAAGCTGATTGGCTTTCAAATGCTTCATATCCTTCTGAGACTTGGTAGTGAAGGAGGAGGGCAAAAAGCAGGAGCATTGTTTTGAAATCTACCCTGAGATCAAACACTAATGTGAATAAGACTACCTTAGTATCAATAGTTTAAATGAGAATGGAAGATGTGGGGGAAATTGTCAGGGTTTCCAGATTCTTTTAGCACTTCAGAATTTTGTCAGTTTCTGTTTTAGTTCCCATCATGTAAAGCTTACACTTGGAAAGCCTGGTGCATGATCATGACAAATATGAAAATGGTCCATCCTGGGATAAATCTGTGTAAGAATCGATGGCAAATAAAAATAAACCTATCTACTGAGGTGACTATATATTTATCCTAAGGTGTCCACAAAAACAAAATGTTAAATTAAATTACTGTGCATGTCAGTTGGTGCCCAGAACTGTTAGAGATGCTTTAGAGCGGTGATTTTGACGTTATCTGTGGGGAAGGACCCTTTTATAAAATTTTGTGCCTCTTTGTGTCTGCTACATGGTTAGCCTGCACGTGACTAGCAGACAATGTGCACCATGGGACTCATCTCACTGGTCCCTGCCTGTTCACTGGGTAAGCCCACTGATCACATGGTTGGATGTTCTGGCAATGGAAAATTGCTATAAGAATTTCTAAACACTTACTCTTGATTTATGTACTTATCTCATTACAGTGACAAATGGCTCACAGACCAACAAATAGCTCACAGACCAGCAGTATGCTCTGCACCAGGGGAGCTTATAATCTTGTTGGGAAGATAATAATTAAGGAAGGGAAATCATTATTTTTAAGGCAGCAAGTAAGAAAGTGGGAGGTGATGTTGTTTCTGTTCTGTCCCCAACGAGCAGACCTATAAACAAGAATTTGGGTGGAGAGAGTGCGTGGGAAGATGCTAGAAAGTATCTACCAGAAAGTACCTTTAGGGATGTGGGAATGCGAGGGAGAGAAAGGAAGGATGCCAATCAGAGTGCATCTATTAGCAGGTTATTTATTGCTGTAGGAGATGAGTCATGCTGGACCCCTTAGACTATGTAGGGACTGAGTTGTCCCATACAACATACTGACAGAGCTGAAGTATCTGTCCTTCAACTTTCAGATGTCATTGCTTGAAGGTTGCTTTGTTTCTGGGGAATTCTGGAGCAGGAGCACTTCCTCCTGCTCTATACATGAGCTGGGCACGTTCCATTGACCACAGAAATCCTTCAGGCTGAGTCACAGCTTCCTGTAGAAATGGTGAGGAGTGAAGGGATATGAGTGGGCTTGGTCAGCATCTACTGATGCCATGTGTTCTATAAATAAACCCTACGGACTGTGGAGACTATCAAGGGTTATTCAAGAAAGTTTTCTTGGGGGAACTTTGCTTTGAATATGGCTATAAAGAATGGATACAAACAGAATGTCAGAGACAGAAAGGCCTAGCACTGGGAATGCAGATAGTGAAAACAAGGACAAAGATGGTAGTAAGTAAATAGCCATGAGAGCTACAAAGGAAGAGCCTACCTGGAATAGATGTACCATATTGCCTGGAGTAGAGGTGCCACAATGGGGAACATGTGTGGCTTGCACGGTATTGGTTAAAGATGTGTCATGAATGAAATATAAATAATAAAAAATGACAATAATTGCTGACATGGAGTGGGCATTTATATGTTTCTGCTACTATCATGTCATGGAGTGGGCATTTATTTATGCCTGCTACTGCTGAATGCCTTATTTTCATTATGTTTTATGTAGTATGCATGAAACTTTATTCCATGACTTTCAGGTGTAAGCAATTTTTTAATGTAATTTAAATCTACTCCCCAATCCTACTCGCTCAGGTGATGGAAAATTCTCTCTTGGTTGTGTTCTGTGGGAACTCTTCCCCTTTCTCAGACCACGCCTGAGTCCCAGAACAGAACATCTAGAGATGAGTCTGCTAGCCTTGAGTTCACTTTGCTGCTCAATTTCCAAGCTCACGGGGCTCCTTGAAGACAAGTAACTCTGATATTCTGTGTCAAGCACTGGCATAAGAATCTTTGTCAAGGAAAAAGTACTTTGTGGCTTTTCCCATTTAAGGTTCTGAAGGTTTCCTTGTGGAAACCAGGTACTGCTCCCACTATTCGTGGACCTGAAATGTCCCATCCACCACCTGATATGGTTTGACTCTGTGTCCCCACCCAAATCTCTTCTCATATTGTAATCCCCTTGTGTCAAGGGAGGGACTTAGTGGGAGGTGATTGGATCATGGGGGTGGTTCCCCCCATGCTGTTCTTATGGTAGTGCGTGAGTTCTCACGATATCTGATGGTTTTATAAGCGGCGGTATCTGCTGCACTTTCTCTCTCTCTCCGCCTGCATGTAAGATGTGCTTTGCTTTCCCTTAGCCTTCCACCATGATTGTAATTTTCCAGGGCCTCCCCAACCATGTAGAACTATGAGTCAATTAAACCTCTTTTGTTTATAAATTACCCAGTCTCAGGCAATATCTTTATAGAAGTGTGAGAACAGACTAATACACTAACCCTAAGGAAGGATTCTCAAAATCTCTTACTTCTATGCTCATCTATTTCTGCCCACTGAGATGCTGAGACATCCTGGGTGTTAGGGGTGCTTGAAAATTTCTCTTTTCACTTCAAAGATCTAAACTACCAAGGGAAGAGATGCAGAACTCATAACACAATGTCCATCCAGCTTCTCAGGATAAGAGAGAAGAGCTATCTTTCATTCCGTTCAGTGTTCTACATCTATAAATACAAAAGCTTTAACTGATATTCAATAGATTGTTTTATAATTGGCACAACAACCCTATGAGACAATATTATAAAGCTCATTAAGGAAACTGAGGCTTAGTGAGATTTTAAAAATACACCTAAGATTTCATTGTTTGTTAGTGTGAAGTATGTCTAACTTCATGATGTAACACCTAAAAACTATGTATGTGGTCGTTTAAATTTCATTGAAAATTTTGCAAATTTTGAAGCACTTGCGCAAGGTTAAGAAAGCAGTCTTTTGAATGTTTTGAAGCATGGAGAGAATGGAGATGTGGAAAATTTTAAAGAAATTGGTTCAGCAATGCACAGATGAGGTTAGGAGCATCAAAACTAGAAGATGTCACCCAAGATGATTCATTGATCACTGAAAGGAACAGAAGAGGAAAGTTGAGAAGAGATAAAGATAGCGTAAGATTTCAACATCTGTTCTCCTTATACCCCCATCTGTTTCATTAAAATATTTAAGTTTTTCCTTACATAATTATCACATAAATGGCTGCATGGAATAGTTAAAATCTAATAATCTTGTCATCATGCTTTCAGACTAATTCACTTATAATTACCATTGAATCTGAGATTAAATCTTTCTGATGAACTTCAAGATTAATTTGCCAATGGAACAAATCCTTTGGAACTTTGATTGCAATTGTATTACATTTACAGAAAGGGTTTTAGATGAGGTGGCAGATCTATATTATTGAGATTACCTGTGTTGGAACATGATATAATTTCCTACCTTTTCAATTCTTCTTTGATGACTTTCTATAATGTTTAAATTTTTTCTTTATATCAAGCTTGCACATTTCTCATAAAGTAAATTTCTGTACATTTTATAATAACTGATGCTATTATAATGGGTTTAATTTCATTATACTATCTCATTATTGCTAATACAAAACAAAGCTATTAATTTGTTAAATTAATGTCATATTTAACTCCATAATACTGAATATATTTTATGGGTTCCAAAAGTTTTTCCTGTTTTTTTTCTGAGTTTTCTAGATAGGGAAATTATATTATTTTAAAATAATAATTATTTTCTAAGAGTAATACTTATCTTGCCTTGCTTTAGCACATTGGCTAAACACACAGACAATGTTAAATAATAATGATAATTAAAAGAAAAAACTTTTATAGCAAGTGGCATAAGTCTGAAGGAATCTAAACTATTAGTGATGCAATACCTCAATTTACTGTTTTTGATTAGGTTTGTTGAATAAAGAGCTGTCATTTGTTCTCAAAACCATAATTCCAAGGCCAATCACTTCTTTAAGAGGAAACTCATTATGAATGGGAGATGGATGAATTCCATAGGATGCTAATGTCTTCAAGAGACAAGATCTCGGTACCTGAAATATCTATTATTACATGACATATTGTTGAATGGTTCATTTCCAGATAACTTTTGACCAAGTCAAATGTATCTCTACTACTATTAAAAATGTCTCCTTTGGGGGAGTGGCATACTAGGAAGTTTATACTATCAAAAACAGCAATAAATACAACATATAATTAGTTGTTAAAAGGATTTAGGAGTTAATTCACATTGGGTCCTTATTTCAAGTAAGGTTACATGATTCATGTAGTTCACTTTTATTTTTTGTTATGTACCAAAATAAAATGACATCATTAAAGGTAATCTGAAAATAACTAGAATTGTGTCACTACTTGCATTCCTTTAGAGAACAAATAGACACATCGGCAGGGAAAGTAATCAGAGGTAGTGCTGGGGAAATGCTAAACATCGGAAGAGGCAGAGATTTTTAAATACCACCTGAAGTGGAGTCATGTGCTTGGAGGGAGGATGCTGGAGAAGTGAGCCCATTGTGGAGTACTGACACTGGCTGGGAAATGAAACAGGTGTCCAAAATAAAAATTAAAAAAAAGAAAGTAGGCTGTTTGGCTGGGACAGAAATTATATTCCATGATACAGAAGAAGAAGGCCATCGTAACCACCATGACCAAACCTCCAAAGCTAATGTAAAATGGATAATTGGAACAATTTTGCCTGATTGGTGTCTTTTCCTTATTTTTCCAGGGACATACTTTAGTGGTGATTCAGAAAGATTATAAACCTCAGACAAAGTATGCAGGGGTTCTTATCAAATTGATTCTAGCTACTTGAGTCTTTCCTTTGGTTTAGACATGAGCTCCTGAATAGGAGAGTGGCTACTGAGAGCTGAGCTCTGGCTGAGTCTATACAGACACAATCGCCTGATGAAGAAACAGAGACATCCCTCTGAAAAAAATTGGCATGAACAAGTCAACATAAAAAGAATGGATGATTCAATAAAATGAAAAGGAAATGACTTCAGAACACATAGCAGATATTCAGTAAATGGCTGATGGATGACATTGAATTAACTTTGGTAAATGAAATACAATCCCACATTGCCTTATGCTAAACAGGTGTTCTCAAGTACGTGAATGATGCCTGTGAAATCTACCTTTGCTATAGGATCAAATGTGCACCTCACTTAGCATTGGCCAACAAAGTCTGTTGAGCAGATTGTGCACCCTATGCTCTTTGCTAATGTTTCTACCAATTTTGGTCCTTGACAAGACACTCACTTGTTGTCATGAAGTAATATTTCATGAATTGTCAGTGTAATACTCATGACAAAAAATAGTGTTAATTGTATTTAAATAAAATCATAGAAAACATTCTCTTATGTAGAATATTAAAATTAGTATATCCTGATAAGCCAATACTTTGGTTGTTTAAATATTATGTATTGACAATGCATACATTGAGCAAAATTAGCATGATTTTAGTTAGTTTCTGATAGTCCACAAGGATCTTGTGATTTCTTAAGATCTTTTATTTTTTTGAGACAGGGTCTCACTCTGTTGTCCAGGTTGGAGTGTAATGGTGTGATCTTGGCTAACTGCAACCTCCGCCTCCTGGGTTCAAGAGCTTCTCCTGCTTCAGCCTCCTGCGGAGCTGGGATTACAGGTGCCCACAGCCATGCCTGGCTAACTTTTGTATTTTTAGTAGAAATGGGGTTTCACTGTGTTGGCCAGGCTAGTCTTGAACTCCTGACCTCAAGTGATCCACCCACCTCAGCCTCCCAAAGTGCTAGGATTACAGGCGTGAGCCACTGCGCCTGGCCAAGATCCTTATTTTGCAGTAGTAATCATTGTACGGCACTACATACAAAATCTAGTCATTTTTAATTTGATTTAACTGTTATTTAAATATAAGGTAAATAGAAAGTTTAGTATATAATTCTGAATTACTTTCTAGAGGGACAAAAAATATCCTAAGGAGGTTGAAATTTTCTTGAAAGAGAAGAATTTCTCAAATGGCTTCACTATAAAGGAGATATATTTTTAGGAAGATGTGTGCCTCAGGGAACATTATAGAAGAGAGATCTTATTTATGATCAAAACAATAAAGTTTTTTTTTTTTAACTTTGAAAAGCAAAAGGAGACCCCTGCAGTGGGGAGTGGGCTCTCTGTCCTGTGGCCTTCACCTTTCTAGCCCTTATGGTACCTTAGAATGAAATCTGTATGAGTCTGGTACAAGAGCAAAAGAGACCAGATACAATTCTCATGACATTAAGAGCATATTACAGCAAAAATTGGTGGTTCAAACTCTGCAAGGTTTGAAACACTGTCCACATACCAATAAACACCAGAGCTACAATATTTAATTAATGCCATAGCAGACACAAACAGCTGCCAAGCTCTTTGCCACCCATAAGTTCCAACGCTGCTCTGCTATTATTATATGCTATGCTCTATGCAAATATTTTGTTTTCAATGAAAAGATCCATTTGTAGCAAAAAATGCTTAGCTCACTTTTGAAAGTCCTCTGGCATGCCTCTAGGATAAGCAGCAAAGGGGAAACCTTCAAATACAAAGTCCCAAAGCACTTACAAGGAATTTTGTGGAAGCAGATTATGGTATCTCCTCTGTAAGTGAGACTGAAGAAGTGCCATATGACTAAGGTACCTCTCTTGGCTTTTTCCTTTTGAAGTATGCACTTGTTGTTGGATTGGCTAACACCCCTTTCTTTTTGAGGATGACTCAGCTCTTTTCAAGGAACTGCTTATTCCTTGACCAGTGATTATACTCTGCCAATTTACCTATCTTCTGCCAGAGACCTGACAGGGGTAACAAAACACAAACCAGGGTGATCAGTCTTTCCCTTAGAATTTTCCACTTGTAACTTGGAGAAGAGTGGTCTTTACTGTCAGGTGGCAAACCAGGAAGATATGTGTCTAGGAGCTGCTCCCAGTTTTAAGGAGAAAGCTCACGTGCCGCAGTAGATAATGAAGCTGACAGCTGGTATGAAGCAGAAACCAGCTCTGAGACACCCTGTAACCTCAAGCCCCTGATTTCAGCTTTCTGCAGCCCTATCTGATCTTTTCCAGTGATGTGAGTCAACCAATTCCTGCTTTTGCCCAGGTTGATTTTTAACAAAAAACAAAGCAAAACAACATTTATTTTAAAATTTATTTTGACCTTCTTCTCATACAAAATTTTATTAATCTTCCTTCCAGTCTCAGCTCAAGTATCATCTCCTCCATGAAGATCTGTATATCATTTCATGTATATCTCCCAGAAATTCTATATTATATATACCTCAAGGTATAACTCTTTGGGCAAACATGTTTGGCACTTAAATATTTATTCACTCTGCCATATTGCCTCACAAAAGTTTAGGCCAATTTGCTATATAAAGCTAGTTGTTTACACCATTGCCAACATTAGCTATTATTGAACTTAAAAATAACTGCAAGTTATCAGCAAAAATGATCTTATTGTTTTAATTTCCATTTTCCTGATTTTAGTTTGAAAATATTCTTGCAAGTGTTTTAACAAGTTTATTTAAAGTGTAAAAATTAGTATGGGCAAAAATATCATCAAGAAACCTTTTTTGTTAAAATAATAATTTTCTATTGTTGAAAATGTATAAGAACAGATAAAATAATTTTTAAGGTGTCTGGATATAAGATCAATATGCAAAATCAATGATCAGTGGTTTTAAATTTAGTGGAATGGTATTAGCAAAGCAGTAATAAAACTATTTGTCTTTTATTCAACTTATATAAGTAATAATTAGTAAACATAGACATACAAAAATGAAATATAGGCACTATCCCGCACACAGTAAAATTTACACCTGATGAATTTAACTCTGGAAGTGTTTGCTTGGGATAGACAGTGGCCAGAAAGATAAACTCACAATGGCAATAGCTCAGATCAGTAAAATCTTAAACTATCTGCTTCAGAAAACAAACCCACACCAAATTCCAAAGAGAATCTGGTAAAAACTATGAACACTCTCTGAGGAAATGCACAGACACAGACACACATATACGCATATAAACACACGCATGTACACAACTTTATATACTTTATCACATATAGTATCAGAGATTTCACTGAATAAAAACCCTAAGTTGGTAGAAAATATGTGCACTAGATAGTTAATTATTCTTATTATCCCATTTGGTATTCCTGAGAAGTGAGAAAAAGACATTCCCAGGTGATGGCATTATTTCTCTCCAGGTTCACAGCACTCCTGTACATATTTGAAACTTGTGCATTCGTTTATGACCAAGTAAGCCTATTTTAAATGTATGTAATATATAATGCTTAGTTTGTGAGTCCCTAACATGTAGATAGCATTTTTAAATCATTAAAAGGAGAAAGAAGTAGATCGCAAGAAAAGAGTTCTCAGAGTCAGTTCCTCAGTCACTCCGGAATATCCAGATCTTTCAGAGTATGAGAACTCATAAAAGAAGGCCTAAAAAGAGGAAAGTTTCTTTGGTACAAGGAAAACCAGGATATTAGGGAGTGTGATGTCATGAAGCTAAAAGAAGAAAGCATTTAAGACCAACGAAGTGGTTAACTATGATGAATGTTGCTGAGATGTTAAGTAAATCACTTTTTTTTTAGTATGAAAGTTAAAAGACAAAAGTATTTAAAGTAATAATACCACAATAATATAATGGATAAACGATACAAAAAGACATAAATTGTGGCACTAAAACACAAAATGTGTGTGAGGGGATTGAGTAAAGTTGTTAGATATTTTTATGTGATCCAAGTTAAGGTGTTATCAGCTAAAATAGCTTGTTATAACTAGAAGATGTTTTATGTAAGCTTCATGGTAACCACAAAGCAAAAGCCTATAGTAGATACCCAAAAGATAAGAAGTAAGTAATCAAAGCATACCACTAGAGAAAACTATCTAGTCACAAAGAAATATAGAAACAGAAAAAAAGAAATAAAAGATCTCCAACACAACCTGAAAACAATGAACAAAATAGCAGTAGTAAGTCCTTATTTACTAATAATTACCTTTAAAGTAAATGAACCAATATCTCATATCAAGAAGCAGAGTGGCTGAGTGGATTAAATAAAAAAGAAGGAAAAACAAAACCCAACTATATGCTGCTTACAAAAGACTCATTTACCTTTAAGGATGCATACACATTGAAAGTGAAAGGACACAAAAAATTCATGCAAATAAATCCAAAAGATGGTAAGGGTAGCTACACTTAGATAAAACAGACTTTAATAAAAAATGGTAAAATGAGACAAAGAAGATAATTATACAATGATAAAGAGGTCAATTCATCAAGAAGATATAACAATTATAAATATATATGTACCTAACACCAAAGCATCTAAATATATGAAGCAAATATTAATAGACCTGGAAGAAGACATAGACTGCAATACAATAACTCTAGGAGACTTCAATCCATTAATTTTGACAATAGACAGATCATTGAGACAGAAAATCAGTAAGAAAACAATGGACTTAAACTACACTTTAGACCCAATGGACCTAATAGATACATACAGAGAATTCCATCTAGCAGCAGTAGAATACACATTATTTTCAAATGCACACAGAACATTCTTCAGGATAGGTCATATATTAGGCCACAAAACAAGTTTTAGCAAATTTAAGAAGATTAAAATTATAACATAAATATTTTCTGATTACAGTGGTATGAGACTAGAGGTCATTAACAGGAAGAATCTCAGAAAATTTATGCATTCGTGGAAATTAATATGCTCCTGAGCAACCAATGGGCCAAAGAATAAATTAAATGAGAAATGTAAAAATGACTTGAGACAAATGAAAATGAGCACCACATAACAAAACTTACAGGATGTAGCAAAAGCAATTCTAGGAAATTTCATAGTAATAAACATCTACATTAAAAAAGAAGAAAGATCCCAAATAAATAACCTAATGCTACACCTCAAGGAATTAGAAAAAGAAAAAATTAAGCTCAAAGCTAGCAGAAGGAATGAAACAATAAAGATAATAGCAAAATAAATAAGAAAATGTAGTGAATATATACCACATTGGAGTATACCACATAGAATACTACTCAGCTGTAAAAAGAAATGAAATAATGGCATTTGCAGCAACCTGGATGGAATTGGAGACAATTATTCTAAGTAAAGTAACTCAGGAATGGAGAACCAAACATAGTTTATTCTCACTTATAAGTGGGAGCTAAGCTATGAGGATGCAAAGGCTTAAGAATGATACAGCGGACTTTGGGAACTTGAGGGGAAGTCTGGAAGGGAGGTGAGGAATAAAAGAATATGCATTGGGTATGGTGTACATTGCTTGCATGATGGGAGCATCAAAGTCTCAGAAATCATTACTAAAGCACTTATCCATATAACCAAACACTACCTGTATCCCCAAAACTATTCAGATAAAAAAAATCAGTTAAAAAAAGTAAAATAGGAACACATAAGCAACTCTTGGATTTGCAGCATTGAAGTTATTGCTGACACTGGTAAGAGCAATGTCACTGGAGTAGTGCAGATGGTAGGTTATTGTAGTGCATTGAGGGGTTAACACAAGACGAAGAATTAGAGACGGTGACAATGTACGGATCCTTCCATGAAATTTTGTTTGAAAGGGAAGAAATAAATGGGGAGGTAGGTGGAAAGAGATGAAAGGGCAAAGAAGAGATTTGTTTTTTAAATTATATATGCCAAGGCTTATTTGTATACTAGTGTGACTTACTCAAAAACAAAGGAGAAATCGATAGGGTAGAAGACTAAATTGCCATAGGATTGAAGTCCTTGAGAAGGTGAGAGATGATGGTATCCACAGCGCTGGTGGAGGAACTGGCTTTAGAGTGGAAACATTCTTTTAAATGTAATAAGAGAGAAGACAACATGTCAGGTACATACCATGGAAGATTAGTTAATTCAGAGGTAGAAAAGAGAAAGTTCATTTTTAAATAGTTTATGCAATATGAATTATGTTCATCAGCTGAGAGGTATGTGTAGGGAGAAGTGGCAAAGAGTGTTCTGAAAGAAGAAGAAAATAAGAAATAGCCATTTGGAAAGTGAGAAAGGAAATATATTAGGCAAGTCCAGTAGGAATGATGAGTCGTGGTAAATTGTCCTCTGAAATATGATCATAAATTTAAAGTGCGACCATACAGCATAGTTTTATAGCTTTATCCAGTAACAGCCACTCCACTTCAGGGAAGGAATTGGGGGAGTTCTTTTTCTACCTTTTGATTATGAATGGAAGAAGTGGAGTCAAGGAGTTAAGAGTGTTCGTGAAAAGATTATAATGATGGACCATGCAATTTAAATTGGGTAAAAAAAGACATAAAGCTATGCAGATAAACATGGATACAGAAAGGTTATATGCTTAGTGGATTTTATTTTTTTTGGAAAGAATTAGCAGTGAAAATGAATACAGTGTTACTGGAGTCATTATCAAAGAATAAGAGATGTGGTTGGGATGTTGATAGATGATGACAGAAGGTTTGCTGAGTGGCAAAGTCAAATGACATAAGCTCCCCAGGTAGAGCAAGGTTTGAAATAAAGAGAAATAAGATGACTTGGAAACAGCAGTGAATAGCATGAAGCAACTTATCCCAACTCCATGAAAGACATGAATAGCCATGTCCAAAAGTCCATGTTGAAAGACATGAACAGTCACTGAACAGCATCCACTAAATAGGACAGCAAAGGAATTTTAGTATTGCCAGAGGATAGGACAGAAGATGAATGAAATTTTCAGAAAGGTTGAGGATACATAGAAATTTTCAGGTAACAGAGCACCAGGCATGGCTCAAGGGCCAAAAGTGAAGAGGATTAAAAAGATGGGTCAGGTTCAGGGGAGTACAGAGGCCAAGGATGACCTGGGAGGTTTAGGCTTCTCTGACAGATGACATCAGGGTTGGGTCGGTCCAGAGACCTTGAGAGTAGTCAGATAATCAATTTAACCTAAGAGGTCTGGGTCCAAGGCCTTAATGACTGCAAGCTTCTGTTGTGTGCCAGGACAGCCTGGGAGATGGCTGCAAGTCTCCCTTCACAGAGGGCTGATCTTTTAGGCAGCAAAAAGTATGAGACAGTTGGGGTCTCTTGTCTCCTGCAGAAAAGTAGTACAGCAGACCATGGATCACCTGTTTTGGCTGAAGTAAATGACTTTGAAATGACCTTTACTCTCCTCTCCCTTTGCATGATTCCAGAATGCCAAGTAATAAAGGTTATTGACAAATCTTGGGAAATAATGAACCTCAGCAGTTTCACTCTCTTCAGGTCTCTATACAGTGTCATATGCCCAGGTCCCTCTTGTAGGGCATACTGACACAATCTCCCTCCAGAATCCCCTGTGAAATATTACTCTCATAGAGATCCTCTCTGTGAAGAAACTCTTTAGCCCATTTTACTTAGATCTTAATGTCTTCCAGACAGAGATTGTATCTGTGTTACATGCTGTAGAGGTGGCTGTGATAAATCATTCTTTGCTCAAGACCAACAAGAATCGGTGAGAGAATGCATTTAAACAGCAGAGACCAAGTCAGCCAGGAAGATATCTTTGGGTGGAGAATTCCTTCCTCTGTCTGGGAGACTGAAAGAAATGGTAATGGAGAGGAAATTACAAAGGCCCAGGAGCTGATTTTGAAAACTGAAGTTCCATTGCTGTGATTGCTTAGACACAGTCCAAGTGCACTGCTAATCACACAGTCCTGGGGCACATGGCCAAGTGGCAGAACTGGGTGAACTGTTTGCTTTCTGTAGGTTCACAGGATAGAAAAGTCTTCTATTATTGCGCATGTTGAAAAGACCACGTCCTTCAACTCAGTCTATTCTTGACATTCTGTCCTTGAGTTCCTGGTGCTATTACTGAAAGGACCCATCAGATTTGTTCAATTTCTCAAACAGCTGCAATTTGTAAGAACCCTGACTGTCACTTTAAGTATTTTCTAAATTCTTTCCTCATTATAGAAGCTTGAAAATAATAACCTCTTTTTAATGGGTGCAAATGGGCAGAGTTAGTTTAGAGTCAAGTTATTCGTCATTCTGGTCTCGGTCCTGCTACAAATTAGGTGAATGACTTAGAAGAAAGACACTTTGCTTTGCTGGCTTTGTCTTCTCATCTGTAAAATAAAGGAATTGCCCTTTCCAGTTCTAACACCCTGTGAACCATAAAACAGAATTCCAAGAGGAGAGACAGCAGTTTGTCTCCTGACCCTCTTAACAGGAAAATTGTGCCCCACTGGCAATCAAGAAAATAAAAATTTAAAATCCATGTCATTTCAACTTTTGGTCATCAAAATAACAAAGTAAAATAAATGATTGTCTGGGCTGTATTGAGTGCAGAAAAAAAGACCCTCAAGTATTGCTGGTGAGAGTGTAAAGTGGAACATAAATTGGCAAGCAATTTAGCTATAGTATCAAGAAAATTAAAAGTATACAAGTCCAACAATTCAACCTTTGAAATATTTACTTACATTTTCTATAATAAATATGTACTGATTTATTATAAGCAAAAAAGAACATAGAGGAAGTAAGTAGAGAAGGGAAAGAAGGAAGGAAGGAAGGAAAGAAGGAAGGAAGGAAAGAAGGAAGGAAGGAAGGCAGGAATGAAGGAAGGGAGGGAGGGAAATCAGTCTTGGGCCATAGACATCCCATGTATAATTCTGCATTCTGAAAACCTAATTATCCTTACATGGCCACACCTTCTGGGTTACGAATGAATGAAATGCAGTCTCCGATAAAGTGGAAGTATATATTAGGGCCACTAGCATATGTATTTTGAGTTTTAAATATTTTAATAATAATTTTGTGGAAGCTTCTTTATATTTACTAATTCAACAGAAAATATGGAGCATCCACTAAGGGCTGAGAATGGTCTTCAGTATGCCTGATAGGGCAGTAAAAAATACAGATACTCTCTGCTCCATTTGATATGATATATAAGATAAATGTTGATGAGAAGAACTTGGAGGTTACAGAGTGCTGAGACAGGGAGCTGCTTTTTTTTTTTTTTTAGGATGGTCATGGACAATCTCTCTGCAAAGATGATATTTGAGAGTCTATCTGCATATGGTGATGAGTAATCCATGCACCTATCTAGGGGAAATTATGTGAGGTGCAGAGAACAGCACATGAAAAGGCTGTGGGCAGGGCATCACTTGGTATGTTTGGGGAACCACCAAGAGGTTAGTGTAGCTGGAATGAAGTGAACAGCAGGGCTGCCACCCCATGGTGTTATACAACCCACGTGAAGGCCACCATATGGTGGCTTTCATAGAGGCAGTAGCAAAAAATGAGATCAGAGATATGCGGGAGGTGCAGAAAAAAAGATCAGAGAGTTGAAGTGGGTACAGATTATGTATGATCATGCAGCTGAGATAAAAAATTTGGATTTTACTCTCAGATGGAAAATCACTGTGGAATTTTGAGTGTAGTAGTGGTGTAATCCAACAAAAGTTTCAAAAGAAACTTTATTATGACTCTATGTTAAGGGTAGACTGTAAGAGAGCAGGTTAAGGCAAGAAGACCTGATAGGCAGCTGGGAAAAACAACCAAGATGTGACATCACGGCAGCTTAGCTAAGGCTGGGTGTGGTGAAACTGAAGAGAAACTATCAGATTTGGGATCTGGGTTTCTCGTGTGTTCTACATAGGTCTGTTGAGTGGGTTGGCTTGGTTATGGTCGGTGAGATAGAGGAGTTGAAGTAGATGCCAACCCATTTTTTCAGTCTAAACAACTGGTAAAATAGAATTTTTGTTTTTTCATTTACTGAGATGAGAAAGAATGTAAGAATGCAGGATTATTTTTGTTTTCTGTTTTTAATTTTCTTTCTATTTCTTTTGTTCTTGGCTGGGTTGAATCAGGAGTACAATTTTTGACATATTAAGTTTGAAATGGATGTTAGACATACAAATGGAGTTATTTAATAGGTTTTGTATATAAATGAATTGGATATGCTCCGTTATTTTATTCAAGTTTTTCTTTTGCCTAATGGCATGGTTATAACTTGGTTGTGTTTGGAGTTTGGTTTGGGGTTATATAAGAGAATTTAAATATAATTGTATATACTTAGGCCCTATGGGATTCAACCTTTAATTGATAAATGCATTTTGTGGTCATGTCAGTATCCTTGATGTATTTAAGAGTGACATATGCTGGTATAAAGAAAATTTTATTTTTATTTTTGTTTGAAAAAAAGTCTATACTTCTATAGGCTTTCTTTCAGATGGAGTGATCCTGTACCCAAGGAGCATTCCTTATAATGTTTCAGGTTAAAAAATATATTTAAAGTTGTTTACTAAGATTTACCTTATTCAAGAAATGTGTTCATTCTACCATGGGAAGCAGGAGAAAAAGAACCTAATTGCCATCCTGAAGCACTTTACTGAAAATGTGTCCCAACTTTGTTTCAAGTCAATCCAAAGTGAAATCTTTCTTAAAATGAGGGGAAAAAAGGGGATCATGATTTTACTATGAAGTACATCTGGCTAGTCAAGTCAATAGTAAGAGATAAATGATGATGGTTTTACTTTGCAGGCTTAGCTCATCTTTGACATTTCCTTTCAGAAAATGGAGTGTCTGCAACCTTTCACATACCTCACTGACGAAGCAGCTGCAACAGAGCTGGTATTGGAGGCAGATGAACCCTCACTTGTGATCAGAGGAGTTTGAGGGAAATTGGACATCTCACCTTTGGAATGTGGCATGTTTTTCTGAATAGAATGGTTATATCCTGTGGGTTTATGCAAAAGCTTAGTAGTTTATGAGGGATGAAGATAAACTAAGTTTGCAATATTTTTTAAGATTTTTTTTTTTTACTTAGAGGCTGGTAATTGCTACAAATATTTAAATAACATATTGGCATTTATCTAGAGAATAGCAAATCATATTCAAACACTCACACTGTAGGACAAGATGCAGGCACCTGCTTTAGTCAGGAATTTTTTTAGTTGTGAGAGAAAGAAACTCAGTGTCTGAGGCATGGAGGGAGTTTGTTGGCTCACACAACATCAAGTCTAGAGTAGGTAACAGGAGGTGAAGATGGAGCCAGGTGCTTCCACAGCAATGTCTGGAACCTGTCTCTCCCTGTCTTCTGGCTCTGTGCATTCTGTCTTGGCTTTATTCTCAGACAGACCCTTCCTTCATGGTGGAAAAGACAAATCCCAGCAGCTGCAGGCTTATGGTCCATCGGCTAAGCAATCTAAGAGGAAAATGGAGTGCCCCTTTCCCGGTGTCCTAGGGCAAAACCCAGGACTGTTCTGATTGGCCTGGCTTGGGTTGAATACTCAATCCTGAACCACTCTCTGTGGCCCAGGATGGAATTTTGTGATGCAATGAGCAATGATCACATGCCCACAATTGGAACTGCAGCATTAAAATGAGGATTATTAGCACCTGCACCATAGGAGAAGACTGGGTATTATATTACAGTTTGCTAGGACTGCTAAAATCAGATATCATAGATTGAGAGGCTTGAAAAATGCAAATCTGTTTTGTCCAGTCCTGGAGCCTAGAAGTCCAAGATCAAG
Source organism: Mandrillus leucophaeus (assembly GCF_000951045.1). Classification (NCBI taxonomy): domain Eukaryota; kingdom Metazoa; phylum Chordata; class Mammalia; order Primates; family Cercopithecidae; genus Mandrillus; species Mandrillus leucophaeus. The sequence goes on along the minus strand of NW_012104754.1, from coordinate 830,392 downwards.
GTGTTTGCAGGTTTGGCTTCTCCTGAGGCCTCTCTCCTTGCTTACAGATGTCCACCTTCTTGCTGTGTCCTCACATGGCTATTTCTCTGGTGTCTCTTTCTCCTCTTGTAAGGACACCAGTCCTATTGAATCAGGTCTCCTTTATGGCTTCATTTCACTTTAATTACCCCTCTCAAGACCCCATCTCCACATACAGTCACATTGGACTTTAGAGCTCCAACATGTCAAATGTGAACTTGGTGGTGTAAGGGAGAGACACAATTCAGTCTATAACAGGTGCTGATTTTTCAAAAGGAAGGTTAGTCAGGCAGAATCCTGTCTCCACTGCAGCCTTAATAAACTTTGGGGAATGAAAACCATGAAAAGAGGCAGCAGAAGGGTGCTCCAGGTACCAAGTGATAAGACATGGGGAATTCTTGCTCAGATCATTCAGGTGCTTCTTCCAGAGGACACTGGATAGTGTGGTCAGAGTAAGGAAGGGCATCCCAACCCACACATGGGCAGAGCTCTGATTCCTTGAATGGAAACCCTACACAGCTGTAACGAAAAGGTAAGACTGGGATACAGTCTTCTGGCTTCTGGGATACAGTCTTCAAGCTTCTGACTTCTCATCTCAGTGTTCATCTACCTCTTCAGGCCAGGGTTTGTATTTCCTAGGACTTGCTTTGTTGATTCTCTTACATGGAATAAGGAATAGCCACCACTGAGGTCAGCATTCTTTGATGGCATTCTATTATTAAAAGTGGAAGAAGGAGAAGATGAATGTCAATGGAGGCCCTAAGAATGACTGCAGTGGAGGGAACAATAATTCTTTTTCACTAACCTCCTCCTAAATTTCTTCTCAGGGAGAGGGGCCCATCAGAATACTTGAGTAGCTGCTCCCCAAATGTATATGGAGCACTGGATCCAACCTGCACAAGGGCTGGACTGTGGCAGGCATACAGATGTGCCCCTTCAAAGAAGGATTTGCTTCTAGCTGTAGGGAATGGGGTCACCAGGTGACCTCCAGCAGTCAGCTCCCGGAGGCTCTGCTGCTGTTGAAAGAGCTGGCTTGCCTACATTTACATCCTTCCTGGTGATACCTGAATCCCATGGATTTAAAACTCCTAGGGAATTTTAAAACAAACAAACAACAAAAAATCCTAGCTAATTTAGCAAGGTCACAAAATGCAAGGTCAAAAATCAAATCTGTTATATTAATACATACATTAATACATGAATATTATATTCATCAACAACAATTTAAAAAAAGAAATTAAGAATCAATGCTTTCCTATCCACCTCCTAGAAACCTAAGGGAGGGGCACTAAGTTCTCAGGGTTTGCCTGCATCTGGGGGTTTCATCTTATTGAAACTGTTTTGCTAGCCACCCATAGACCCTGCCCAGAAAGCAAGGAGGAGTAAATACAAGGAGATAGGGGGTGAGACCAGCAACAACGTGGTGAAAGACATATTCAAACAGATTTTTATAAAGTTTTTTTTGGGTAAAGTACAAAATAACTTACCTCTTGTTTAATCCTAAGAAGTCCTCAATAAAATTCACATTTATACTAATTGCCCTTAAAGTAGCTAGTCACTGTTCCTTTCTTAGGTTGAGGCTACTGTATTTTTCAATTTACAATCATTTCTCTATTGCCCAATTACTTAAAAATGGCTATAGGTCCCTTTGGGGGAAGGACCAGGGAATCAATTACCATGTATATTTCCATGAATTTTCAGGGTCCTTCATTCTGGACACCTGAGCACCTATTTAGCCAGTGGGTTTTGAGACTGAAAGTGCTGACAGGCCGGAGCACTGGGCAAGGGCTCATAGTATTTTATTGGGGTCACTACCCTACCATTAGTCTGCTAATCATTCATCCTTTTTTTTTTTTTTTTTTTTTTTTTTTTGAGACGGAGTCTCTCTCTGTCGCCCAGGCTGGAGTGCAGTGGCGTAATCTCAGCTCACTGCAAGCTCCGCCTCCTGGGTTCACACCATTCTCCTGCCTCAGCCTCCTGAGTAGCTGGGACTACAGGCACCTGCCACCTTGCCTGGCTAATTTTTTGTATTTTTAGTAGAGATAGGGTTTCACTGTGTTAGCCAGGATGGTCTTGATCTCCTGACGTCGTGATCGGCCCACCTCGGCCCCAGAGTGCTGGGATCACAGGTGTGAGCCACCGCGCCTGGCCCATCCTTTGTTTTTTTTTTCATTGAGTAATGCCCTGGACAGATGTCCATTGATTTTTGTCCCTCAGAATGTCATATTCTATTAATGATCTCCTCAACTGTCTATGGCTGCCACTCTGGCTTTGCCTGCTATTGCAATAAATGTGACCTCATGACTTCTGGGTGATTAAATGTCACCACCTGGCCTCTATTATTACCAGGTCTTGTTTTCCCCTTTACTATCAGTGGGTAGAGTTCTTCCATAACTGTACCTCTTACCATGAATCCTGGTCTACAAAGGAGAGTGGCTGCTGAACTTTTTAAAATTCACACTGGTGACTCTCTCACCAGTGCATTCCTTATGGTGCTGGGGAATAGTGTATCCTCTGATCTTTTCCATGGAGCTTAATCATCTGGTGGATTTTCCCATTATATGTATGTATCCATCCCAGCACACTTACTTTCCTAAGCCTTTTAATCCCTTTCTACCATCTTCCATGACAATTATGGCATTTAAACTTCATCAGAGGGTGATGGCTTCTTTCAGAATTCTACGAGTCAACTTTCCTACAAGTTTGCACTATCTCCCTTGGTCTTTGCCTGATTTTAAAGCATAGCATCTCAGGAGAGCACTCCCATCTCAGCACACTCTTTCCTACCCAGTTTCATATTCTGAATATCTTAATCTAACATTCTCAGAGTCTATTTCCACACACATGCCTCCTAAATCTTGCCAGTACATGCTGGCTAAATCTTTCAGCTCCCTTAAAGTATAGCCCATTTCCTCCTTTAGCTGAATCAGCTCATCCACAGCTAAGCTATGCTGTGATTTACCCCATAGACTTAATGGCCCAAATTTGAGGTGGAGGAAGATTTTGAGTGGAGCACCTGCTGTGAGGGGGAGGACTCTGCATTGTCTTCCAGCATGGGATGGAGTGCTAACTCTTACTAGAGAAGAGTGGATAATTTATGCATACTCAGACGATTCAAGTGAGTGTAGAGAGTCAAAATCTTTGGAACATCAAACAGATGTGCCCATCCCATGTGTCAGGATCCAAGATTTTTGCAAACAGGGTTTCAGATCTAGGCTTATCAGATCTACCTTAGTTGAGCATTTAAAATTCTTTGAAGTTCAGCCTTTTGGGTTCTTAATTTCTGGGCTTGATAATCTTCTGCTCTGCTGCTGCAGGAGATGAAAGCTTCTTTGTAATAGGTTTTCATTGCCCATTATGATAAGTCAGTTGTTAGTTGTATTCCAGTAGGGCATTAATGCCACTTAGCAATAGCCCTCCTATCTTGTTATGTTTCTATCTACTGTTTTATCCATGAGTCTGAAAATCCTGATCCATTGCATCCTCTCATCCATTGCCCTCCAATAGCAGACCATTCTCATTTATTACTGGTGAAGGTTCAACATTTGATCCACTTCCACATGCCCAAGGCACGTGGTCTTCCACCAAAACCAGCTTAGGATTCTCATTGTCATCTGAGCAATGAATGATTCATCTCCAAAACTTCATCTTATCACCTGCTTTTTCAGAACACTGTCAGTACTAACTCTTTGAGGTCGAGCTCTCTGAAAGCAGATGTTGAGACAGAGTGTGTGATACAAAATATTTAATAGGAATTAATCCACAGGAAAATAAGGGGGAAGAAGTTCAATAGGGTAGAGGAAGAAGTTGAACCGAGATCCAGGCAGACAAAACATTGGCCCAAATAGCAGGAAACTCTGTAGTTAATATTGCCCAGCAGGGCTGAAATAATTGGGACTTTGTACCTCTGCCTTATTCAGTCACCATATGCAAGCTGCTTAAAACAGAATTAGGCAAAGCAGCTCTCTATAGATAAGGCAGGTCTTGAAGGAACTGATAGCTGGAGGCTGTGTGCCAATCCTATTTCCTGCAGCTATAGTTGAAGTCCTTCCTTGAAAGGGAAACTGGGCAGTGCATCTTTGTGTCTATTACAGATATTGTCTCATGGGTCCCAAGATACTGTTCCTTTTCTTTCTTTCTTTCTTTCTTTCTTTCTTTCTTTCTTTCTTTCTTTCTTTCTTTCTTTTCTTTCTTTTCTTTTCTTTCTTTCTTTCTTTCTTTCTTTCTTTCTTTCTTTCTTTCTTTCTTTCTTTCTTTCTTTCTTTCTTTCTTTCTTTCTTTCTTTCTTTCTTTCTTT
>NW_012104754.1:756000-825952 GCF_000951045.1 Mandrillus leucophaeus | reverse complement strand
TCTTTCTTTCTTTCTTTCTTTCTTTCTTTCTTTCTTTCTTTCTTTCTTTCTTTCTTTCTTTTCTTTTCTTTTCTTTTCTTTTCTTTTCTTTTCTTAGACAAAGTCTCTCACTTTGTCACTCAGGTTGGACTGCAGTGGTGTGATCTTGGCTCACTGCAGCCTCCACCTCCCATGTTCAAGTGATTCTCCTGCCTCAGCCTCCCAAGTAGCTGGAAATACAGGCTGTTCCTTTTCTTTAATCTTGCATTGTTTCTGTGTATTTGTTCTTGAGTTCATTGGCTCTTGTGCTATCTACAATCTGCTGTTGAGGCAATGTTGTAAATTTAAAATTTTTATTCCTTTTACTTTCTGTGTTTTAGAATTACCATTTTTTTAAAAATCCTGTTTTTTGTTGAGATTTTTTATTTGCTGACTCATTTAAGACCATATTTTCTTCAAATTTTCAAGCATATTTTCCTTTAATTCTTTAAGTATGCTTAAAATAGGTGCTTCCAAGTTTTTACTGCAAAGTTCAATATCTGGTCCATTTTCTAGGTTTGCTTCTAATGACTGATTTTTTTCTTCACTAGGGTTAACACTTAATCCTCTCTTTTTGCATATCAAGTTTTTTTATTGTATAGTAGACTTTGGATGCTACTTTGTAGGACATCAGAGTCCATTTGTCCTTTTTGAAGAACACTGATGTTAGTTCTGTTGCATGGATCAGTTAGTGATTGACTAAATTTGAACTTGCGTAGGCTTAGCATTATGTGTTATTAGAGAAGATCTATAACAAGACAGAAGTATTTTCCAAGGCCCTCTAGGTTGGTTGGATTCAACCTTCAAACTCTTTCTTTGCAGATTATGTTAGGGTTTGATGTTAGGCTTCGTTAGAGTGGATTTAAAGTTGACATCCTCTGGGACATGGTCCTCCTTCCTGAGGATGGTCCTTTCCTTGTCTCAACTGGATAATTTTAAAACTATTTTATTTATTTTTATAATTGACACATGATAATTATACATATTTGTGGGGTACATAGGGATGTTTCAACACATATAATGTATAACAATCAGGTCAGGATGATTAGCTTATCTGTTATCTCAAACATTTATTATTTCTTTATGTTGGGGATATTCAGTATTATCCTTTTAGCTATTTGGACCTATATATTATTGTTAACAACAGTTATCCTACAGTGATATAGAACACCAGAACTTATTTCTCTTATCTAGCCATAATTTTGCACATATTACTTTTTGGTTTCTAATTTGAAATGCACATGCAATCATACAAAAGCCTATTCAGTAATGAAACGTAAGCCTCCCTCACATCCTTGTTCCTCAGTTCCTCATTTCCAAGGCTGCCATGTAAGATTGTTCAAGTCATTTGCTGCACAACGGCACCTGGCTGAGGCAGTGAGTGGTGGTTGTAATCTAGCCAGAGCACTGCTGCCTAAGCCATAACTCATGGATCCGAGAAAAAGAGTCCTTTTTATCTCTACCTCACAAAAGCATTATGCACCAAAGTGGCTGCCCTGCTCTTTTCCTCAAAGGCACGGCTGTGCCTAGTTTCTTGTATATCCATCCTGACATAGTCTATGTTGTCCAAACACATACCACATACTATACGTATGAAAAAGTTATTTTAAAAGAATAAAGAAATGGTGATACAATGGTGACAAAAGGCAATAAAGTACAATCAGAGTTCAAGTATTCCTAGATAATTCATTCAATGAAGCATGGTAAAATTGAATTTAAATGAAGAAAAGAAAATTGGAACAAATAAATCTTAAGGAAAGAGGCTTAAGTGTAATCATTGTTGGATTGTTTTCCACTTGAGTAATCCTCAATTCACATAAATTGTTAAAGCAGCTAGTGATACTGATTGTATCCACTGCCAAGGGGGTTGACATTTGGTACTTCATCCACAATATTCCCCACAGCTTAGAAGAGTGTGGAGGCTTGTTTGTGGTCTAGCAACCACTGCAGAAACTTTCAGTGCTGAGAAATCTGAGAAGGGGTGTCCCCATGTGAAGACTGACACTTCCATCTCATTCACTCTAATGTCCTTCAAAACAAGAAGAATTGCTCCAATGGGTAATCCTAGGGTACTCTATCAATTTGAATCCTAACATCTCTATATTCATTCTATCTGGGGTGAAATTTCAACTGGTTCAGAGAAAACAATCATTAAATCAGCAGATAAGTGAAAGTATGAAATTTGATTATAAGGATTGCTCTGCCACTCTGCGTAACTTCTGTCTTTGTTTCTGTTTCATGTTTTGTCTCATTCCAGAAGACCCATACTGGTCTTCTTTTGGGTTCCAATGCTTTTGCCTCAGGCTGTTTGTATTTGTTGTTCTTTAAGTTCTGAAGACTTTTCTCTACCCTGAGATTTAATCCGGTGAACTCACATTTATCTTTCAAACCTTGGCTTTAATGTTCATCCGGCAAGGCAGGTGAGTGCCCCATCACAGCAGCTTGAACGTCCCCTCTCATTACATCCACCACATTTAAAACTACCTGCGTAGGCTTGATTTCGGCACCAGACCATAAGCTCCATGGACACAGGGATCATGCCTGTCTTGTGACGATGGTATTGTCATTGCTGAGCACAGTGCCTGGCTCCTATTAGGCATTCAATAAACCTGTTGAATAGACTCCATCATTGAGTAGATGGAATTGTAAAAGCTATTCATGGCCCTACAAAAGGAGAGTTTTTCCCTGTTAAAAAAAATAGAACTGGGACCTCGCGCAGTGGCTCATGGCTGTAATCTCAGAACATTGGGAAGCTGAGGTAGGAAGATTGCTTGAGGTTGGAAGTTCGAGAAAAGCCTGGGTAACATAGTGAGACCTTGTCTCCACAAAAAAACAAAGAAACAAACAAAGAAACAAAGCAACAAACAAATAAGCAAAAAATTAGCAGGATGTGGTGACTTTAGTCCCAGCTACGTGGGAAGCTGAGTTGGGAGGATCTCTTGAGCCCAGGAGTTGGAGGCGGCAGTGAGCTATGATCATACAACTGCACTCCATCAGGCAGATGATTTTTAAATTAATTATCGGGTAAACAGATCTTTCCATGCTGGCTGGGCTGAAAATTCAAATGTCTTCCAGTAGTGGTCATCTTCAGTATCTTTCTCTTTTGACCTTGTAGCAGCCATGCTCCAGTAATTCTCACAGAGTTGAGCGCACGTATGCTGCCCAACGCTTAGCCAGAACTAGTGGGGACATTTTGGTGGATTTTTTGGGGAGTTATATTTAATCATGGTAAAATATATTAACATACATTTACCATTTTAATAATTTTTAAACATGTAATTTATGTGGCATTAATTACATTCATAATGTTGTGAAACCATCACTACTATTTATTTCCAAAACTTTTATTACCCCAAACAGGAACCCTTTAACCATTAAGCAATGATTCCCATTCTCCTTTCCCCTGGCCCCTGGTAATATCTGTTTATTTTCTGTCTCTATGAGTTTACATATTCTAAATACTCCTATAAGCGGAATCATGATAGTATTTGCCCTTTTTTGTTTGGCCTATTTTACTCAGCATAATATTCTCAGAGTTCATCCATGTCGCAGCATATATCAGAACTTCATTTGTTATACCGGAATAATATTCCATTGTTTGTATATATCACACTTTGTTTAACTGTCAATCCATTGATGAACACCTGGGTTGCTTCCACCTTTCGGCTATTGTGAATAATGCTGCTACGAACACGTGTACAGATATTTCTTTGAGACCCTACTTCCAATTCTTTTGGGTATATACCCACAAGTGGAATTGCTAGATTATATGGTAATTCTATTTTAAGTTTTTTGAGGAACCACTCAACTGTTTTCCATAGTGGCTGTGCCATTGCACATTTTCACCAACAGTGCGTGAGGGTTCCAAGTTTTCCATGTCTTAGCTAACACTATTTTCTCATTTTATTTTTATTAATAGCCATCTTAACAGGTGTGAAGTAGTATTTCATTGTGGTTTTGATTTATATTTCTCTTATAAATAGCAACGTTGAGCATCTTTTCATTGGCTCTTTACATATCTTCTTTGGAGAAATGTCTGTTAACCTCTTTGGTCCATTTTCAAAATGAATTGTTTTTTGTTGCTGAATTGTATAAGTTTTCTATATATTCTGGATATTAACTCTTTATGAGATATATAATTTGCAAATATTTCCTTCTATTCTGTGGCTTGTCTTTTTACTCTGATCATCATGTGCTTTGGTGCACGAAAATTTTAATTTTGATAAGTCCGGTTTATTTCTTTTTTGTTTTGTTGCCTGTGCTTTTGGATATCAGATTCAAGAAATCATTGCCCTATGTTTTCCTTTGTAAGCTGTATAGTTTCAGGTCTTACATTAAAGTATTTAATCCATTTTGAGTTAATTTTTATGTAAGGTGTTATGTAAAAATAATACTTCATTATTTTGTTTATGGATATCCAATTTTCCCACAGCCATTAGTTGAAAAGACTGTTGAATGGGGAAGCACCCTTGCTGAAAACCATTTGGCCACATTCATGAGGGTTTATGTGTAGGCTTTCTATTGTATTCCATTGGTTTATATGTCTTTATGACAGTACCACGCAGTTTTGATTACTGTAGCTATGTTGTAAGTTGTGAAATCAGGAAGTGTAAGATCTCCACTTTTGCTCCTTTTTGTCAAGATTATTTTGGTTATTTGAGGTACCTTGAGTTTTCGTATAAATTTTAGAATAGGTTTTCCTATTTCTGCAAAAATATAATTGGAATTTTGATAGGTATTGCATTAAATGTGTAGAATTATTTGAGTAGTATTGCCACCTTAACAATATTAAGTCTTCCAATTCATAAACACGAATGTCTTCCCATTTATTTGTGTGTTCTTTACATTTTTCAGCAGTATTTTACAGTTTTCAATGTAGAAATCTTTTGTCTCCTTAAATAATTTTAGTCCTAAATGTTTCATCATCTTTTGATGCTATTGTAATGAAATTACTTTTTAAATTTGTTTGAATTGTTTGTTGTTGGTGTATAAAAATGCAACTGATTTTTGTGTGTTTTATACCTTGGAACTTTCCTGATTTTATTTATTAGCTCTAACAGTTGTGTTGTGAAGTCTTTAGGGTTTTTCACTTATAAGATGATGTTATCTGTGAACAGGGATTATTTTATTTATTCATTTTCAATTTGGATGCCTTTTATTTCTTTTTTTGGTCAAGTTACTCTGGCTAGAATTTCCAATAGTAGGCCGGGCGCAGTGGCTCAAGCCTGTAATCTCAGCACTTTGGGAGGCCGAGACGGGCGGATCACGAGGTCAGGAGATCAAGACCATCCTGGCTAACACGGTGAAACCCCGTCTCTACTAAAAAAAATACAAAAAACTAGCCGGGCGTGGTGGCGGGCGCCTGTAGTCCCAGTTACTCGGGAGGCTGAGGCAGGAGAATGGCGTGAACCCGAGAGGCGGAGCTTGCAGTGAGCCGAGATCACGCCAATGCACTCCAGCCCGGGCGACAGAGTGAGATGCTGTCTCAAAAAAAAGAAATAAAGAAAAAAAAAAAAAAAGAATTTCCAATAGTGTGTTGAACAGAAGTGGTAGAATTGGGCATGTTGCCTTGTTTCTGATCTTAGGGAAAAGTTTCAGACTTTCACCAATGTTTATGAGGGTAGCTGTGGGATTTTCATATGTAACCTTTATAACAATGAAGTAGTTTTCTTATATTCTGTTTGTTGAGTATTTTTTTAACCATGAAAGGGTAGAGAACTTCATCAAATGCTTTTTCGTGTATCCATTGAGATGATCACATGTTTTTTTCCCTGTATTCTGTTAATACGGTGTGTTACTTGATTGATTTTCATATGGTAAAAAGCCTCCTTGTATTCCAAGGATAAAACCCAGTTGGTCACAGTATAATCTTTTTACTGTACTAAAGTACTTGGTTTGCTAGCATTTTGTTGAGTAATTTTGTATCAATATTTATTAAGGATACTGGTCTGTAGTTTTCTTTCTGCTTTTTGGTATCAGGATAACTCTGCCCTCATATAACGAGTCAGAAATGTTCCCTCCTCTAATATTTTTGCAAGAGTTTAAGAAGAATTGGTGTTAATTCTGCTTTAAATATTTGGTAGAATTCACTAGAAAAGCCATTTGGTCATGGGCTTTTCTTTGTTTGAAGATTAATTAATTAATTTAATCTTCTTACTAATTATGTTTATTCAGACTTTTATTTCTTCATGATTCAGTCTTGGTAGATTGTGTGTTTCTAGAAATTTGTCCATTTCATCCAAGTCATTCAATATCTTAGTCTCATAATACTCTCTTATGTTTCAACGTTTATTTTGAATTTTAGTAATCTAAGACTGCTCTTTTTTTTCTTAGCCAATTAGCTAAAGATTTGTCAATTTTGTCAATCTTTTCAAAGAACCTAATTTTTTGTTTCATTGATTTTCTTTAGTTTTCTATTTGTCTATTGGGTTTGGTAACATTTTTTTCTTTTTCTTTTCCTTTTCTTTTTTATCTTTTTTTTTTTTTTTTTTTTTTTTTTTTTTTTTTTTTGAGACAGAGTCTCATCCGTCACCCAGCCAGGCTGGAGTTCAGTGGCACCATCACAGCTCACTGCAACCTTGACCTCCCAGGTTCAGGGGATTCTCCCACCTTAGCCTCCTGAGTAGCTGGGACTATAGGTGCATGCCACCATGCCCGGCTAATTTTCGTATTTTTTGTAAAGATGGGGTTTCACCATGTTGCCCAGGCTGCTCTTGAACTCCTGGGCTCAAGTGATCTGCCCACCCCAGCCTCCCAAAGTGTTGGGATTACAGGCATGAGCCACCATGTCTGACTGATTACAATTATTTACTTAAAGTCTATTTTACCTGATATTAGTATAGCCACTCCTGTTGTCTTTGGTTTGTATTTGCACAAAATATCTTTTTATATCCTTTCACTTTCAACACATGCTTGTCCTTATCTCTTAAGGGAGTGTCTTGCAGACAGAATATAGTTGAATTTTAAAAAAATCCATTCTGTCCATCTATGTCTCTTGATTGGAGAGCTTAATTTATTTACATTTAAAGTAATTATGATAGGGAAGAACTGACTATTGCCATTTTATTATTTGTTTCCTGCATGTCTTACAGCTTTTTAGTCCTTCATTTCTTCTTGTACTGCCTTCCTTTGTGTTTAGTTGATTTTTATAATGACACTTTTGATTTCCTTCTCATTTTCTTTTGCATATATTTTATAGATATTTTCTTTGTGGTAACCATGGACATTACAAGTAACATCAGAAAGTTATACAAATCTATTTTAAGCTGATACCAACTTAACTTCAATCACATACAAAAAGTACTCCTTCATAGCTTCATGCTTCCCTTTACGTTGTCACTGATTATGTATATACTGAACTTGTTAACATAGATTTATAAATATTTTTATGCCTTTGCTTTTTAAATCTTGCAGAAGCATAAAGAGTAGAGTTATTAACCAAGATTATGTTAATACTGGTTTAACATTTGTCCATGTATTAATCTTTACAAGAACTTTATACATTCATATCGCTTTGAATTGCTCTCTAATGTCCCTTAATTTCAACTTGAAGGACTCTCTTTGATATTTCTTGTAAGACAGTTACAATTGTAATGAACTCCCTCAATGTTTGTTTATCTGAGATATCTTTGTCTCACATTTTTGAACAACAGTTTTACCAGATATGGAATTCTCAGTTGACAGATTTTTTTTTCTTTCAGCATTTTATATCATTTTACTGCCTTCTTGTCTGCAAGATTTCTGCTGAAATATCAACTGCTGAGGTCATCAAAGATCCTTTGTTTTGTTGCTTTTCTCTTCCTGCTTTCATAATTCTGTCTTTTCTTTGGCATTCAATAGTTTGATTATGATGTGCCTTAGGATAGGGTTTGCCTTCCTTGGGGTTTGCTGAGCTTCTTGTATTTGAATATCCTTGTATTTCTTCACATTTGGAAGTTATTCATCATTATTGCTTCAAATAAATTATCTGCTTCTCTTTTTCTCTCTTTTTTTTTGATCCCTACAACATGGACTAGATCCATTTGATGGTGTCCCATAAATTCTTTAGGCTCCCATCACTTTTTAAAATTTGTTTTCCTTTTATTTCTCAGACTAAATAATTTCAAATAAACTGTCTTCAAGATAATTGCTTCTTTCTTCTGCCTGTTAGAGTCTGCTGTTGAACACCTCTAGTGACTTTTAAAATTCAGTTATTATATTTTCCAGCTGTAGAATTTCTATTTGGTTCTTTATAATTTTTCTTTGCTGATACACTCTTTTTTAATAAATCATTTCATCATTTCCTTTAATTCTTTGTCCACGTTTTCCTTTAGCTCTTTGAGCATATTTAAGATAAGTATTTAAATGTCTTTTTCAAGTAAATCTAATGCCTGTGTTTCTTCAGGGATGGCTTCTGTAGATTTATTTTGTTTCATAAAATGTGCCCTTTTTTGTTTTGCTGCATACCTTTGAGCTTTTGTTGAAAAGGAGGCATTTGTTAAAAACAGCCACCTATTCCAATCTTTGCACGCTAGCTCTGTGCAGGGGAAACCTTTCACAAATCATTCCAACAAAAACTTAAAGTCTTCTTAGCCCTTTTCAGGCTTATGTCCCTGAACTTGTGTTTGTGCTTTTTCCAGTTCCTCTCTATACATGGCTGCTTTTAAATGTCGTAATTTCCTTAAGAGTCTCACCTGTGCGTCTTCTTGGAGCCTTAGCTGTTCTGTTTAATCCTTCAATCAGCAATCTATTACTTCAGGCATCTAAGGGTCTGTAGTTTTTTTTTTTTTTTTTTTTTCCTTTGTTTGTAGTTTTCATAAGCTTTGTCTTCTGCTTAACATGACTTTCCGTAGCTTGACGTCCCAGCCAATTTTGAGTGGCTGAACTCCAAGTGAGGTGACATAGACACAAATCTCTCAGTTAGCTTATAGACAGGTTAGAGCATTGCAAATTTGCTCAGTTCTGCTCTTGCTGGTGGAAGGTAACTGGAGATCAAGCCACCACTTCCCCCCGAACTGTGCTGTGCCGTGCCAGCTAAGAGGTGGAACAAGGACAAGTAGAATACCACAAAATGTCCTAGCATTTTGAAGTGGCTTTTTCTTGATTGAGCATTTGCTTGGTTGCCATAGATCTTTGACTAAATTTCCAGAGCTCCTATAAAATTATTTTAATCAATTTCTAGTTATTTGCTTAATGTTTTCATGAAGGAACAATGGCCTGGAAGTTCCTCGTTTGCCATCTTGCTAATATCACCCTCCCTCTTTTTTTTTTTTTTAATACAATAGAAACTTGGACCAAAACATGTGGTATCTGAAAAATGATGTTCTTTTCTAAGTGAACTCTCAGCTAGTCTAGGAACTAAAATGGATGCTCAGCACATCAGTGGGACACTGAAATTCCTATTTTGAATTGTTACTATGTATTTCCATAGGAGCCTCTGAGAACTGGAAGGGCAAGGGCAAATAGTCTGAAGAAGACTTTCTTTGTCAGGCATTATATTTTCCCAATTAACATTTCCTGCAGACTTCCTGTTAAAAATGCGAAGATTAGACAAAGTTGGCTGACATTGTAATTGTCCCCCTGACCTTTCTCTAAACACAGGAAGTAGGACCATCAGTTCAGATTTACGTCAATTTATAAACCAGAGTGGATTACTGCTTACTAGGTGTATTGCAGAGGAATTAACTTTTAATTGAGGTGACCCAAAAAGGGAAGCTGTTTCAGCAGAGACCTCTGCCCCAAAATATTGGCTTTTAATGACCAATTTCCTTTCATGTCAATTTACTAGAAATTGTTAGGTTCTGGAATCTTTTACTCACCTCTGATGCTGGAGAGTAAACTCAGGAGAGAGGATAAACACTAATTAAGTTTGCTTTTGTGACAGGGAACTGAGAATGTCATAAGTCTGCTGAAGAATGTCAGAAAGGGAAGAAAACATTGTGTGTTGTTAAATAATAGAACATTTAAGCAATTAAGCTCTTGACCTTGAAGCTCCCTTAATACAGAATAGCTTCTATCGCTAGAGCTCGTAAAATGACTGTGGACACAGGTTCATTAGAAATGATAACCACTGATTATAATTGTTATATGCCTTACATTTCTCTTGTGTTTGGACAGTTGGTCTCTCACACTTGCATTTGCAGATTTTGCAAAAACTGACACCCATAGAGTGGTTTATTCAAAAATTGATAAGTAAATTTAAAAAATTGTTTATATATTTCTCAATCTATCTTCTATTTTTCTAGGGTACTTAGTAAGAATGAGTCATTTCAATGAAGTCAAGGAACTATTTTCTTGTATGATTTAAGGAATTCTTTCCCACTATTTTATAGGTGCCACCCATGTAGTGGGACCATCAAATGGTGACTGCTCATGTTTAAGGAAGAAGAGGAAGGCTTATTACATGTGGAACAGTCTAGACAAATGATGATAAGATTATTTAAATTCTTTTAAATTTGTATAAAGTTATGGGGTACAAACATGCATACATTATGTAGTGGTGAAGTCAGGGTTTTTAAGGTATTCATCACAGGCAGAACATACCTTGTACCCATTAAGTAATTTCTCATCATCCACTCCTCCCACCCTCCCTCCCACACACATCTCTTCTGAGTCTCCAGTGTTTCTTTCTCATTCCACACTCTATGTCCATGTCTACACATTATTTTGCTCCCACTTATGAGAACGTGTAGTATTTATCTTTCCGTATCTGTTGTTTCACTTAAGATAAAGGATTACTTAAATTCTAATTATGTTCTTATACTAACCCCTAGGTAACTTAAAGAAAGTAAAGAATCACACAAATTGGCATAAGAACTGCCTACTAAATGAAACAATTGATAAATATGTTCATTAAACAAACAAGGAGGTACTATGTGTAAATATAAATGGGTATGATCTTGCTTTGACACCCTTCTAATTGAAATATGATTTTTTTCTTCTCACTAATGCTTATTTTCTCAGATAAGGAAGAAGTAGATAGAATAAAGAATGAAGGAAGTATACCAAGTAATTTCTTTATTTTTAATAAGCTTGTAAAATTGAAATTTCAAAGTGCTATATATTTGTCACAGTGAGGTACATTCTGAATCACAAACAGAATTTTCATTGGAAATCTTTTTTTAAAAAACTACCACATGGATAAAAATAAATGTCCGTTTGCGTCAGTCATGGCAATAACAATTCAGGATTATAATCAGAAATCTCTTTGTTTGAAAGGAGCCCTGAACACATGCTGATGTTGGCAGATAGAAAGCGTTGGGGGTGTCAGTTTCAGGACGAGCTGTATTAACCCCACCCACCTCTTGAAAAATTATTTTACTATCACGGAGAACAAGCCATTTTCGCTGATGAACACAGTCATAACTGCAATAGCTAAACATACAGGGAACACATCAGAGTGGAAAAATAAACATCGATTTCCTTGCTAAAATCAGTAAGTCTGTCTATTCCATTTTGTAAAGGGAAGTCAGTGACCTTTAGTAGGGAGTGTTTCATGCACGATTATAACTACTTCTTTCGTTAAATCTTACATCCTAAACTATGAGGTTTGAAAAAGGCAACATTTGTAAAAATGAAACTGCTTTGAAAGTCTACTAGTGTCTTAAAACCCAGGGACATCAGAAGACTAAGAAGTGAATTTTCCATAGTAGCATGAGCAAACATGTTCGAGTATTGGTAGATTCAGTCTTTCCCACCTCCCCTCTCCAGGCAGATTCCTGGGGTTGGGAATGAGGAAGACTTGTAATCCAAACACATATTTGCTTCCCCAAAAAGTTTTTATAACAAGATTCCCAAGCTCTGTGGATTGTAGTTTCTGTTAAAGAAAATTTATCTTTAATTAATAAATCTTTGTAGTTTTCTCCTAATACTCAGATCCAAGCACCCTGAGAATTTTTCTTCTTTCTTTCTTTGAAGCTCAGTGTTTTGCTCCTCATATTCAGGGAAGCAGTGTAGGAAAGCCAGTGCTGTTTTACAGGCCCCAGGTGAGTTATTTTAAACGAAGAAGGTTATGTGCAGGAAACCCCCTAGTGGGAACTTTTACTTGGATGTTGCATGGACTTTGATCTCTTTCCTCACTGCTCAGCATGGGGAGAGGCTGCTCCCAGCTCCTGCTGACCCAGCTATGTTCTCAGCCATAGTACTATTTTGATACCTGTGGTTTTCTTGTTCTCGTGAGATCATGTGTTTGCTGGTGGGAAGGGTGAAGGAGCAGGAGGCCGACCTAAGAGTTTTGCTTGAGGTATGAGATTGGGATGTGAAGTCTAGAAGTGAAGTCAGAAGTGAAGTCTGAAAGTCAATAAATATCAGAAACAAGCTTTCAATACTTCTATCCAGGAGTCTGTCTCCTGCAGAAAATTCAGACCACAGTAAGCAAAGCCCCACAGCTCAATACAGTAGAATAGTAGATTCGATGTATTTAAATAATAATGAATAATTAAATTTATTTAAATTAAACTACTCAATCAAGCCTTTGAAAAGATTTTAGAATACCTATATGTCCACTTGTACATCTATCTATCCATTTGTAAGACTCAAATCTGTCTTAAGAATATATCACTGAAATGCAATAAATAGAGCTAGATGAACTCACACAAAATCGTGACAGGAAATCTTTTTTTATAGTTAAGTAATACCTTCAGCTCTTGTTTATACACGGTTAACTTGGAGTGAGTTTTCTCAGTGTTGCAACCTGGGGCAGTTAATAAGGGCCAAATGGAGAAAGAAATCCTGCCCAAGAGGAAAGGGGAGATTTCTTAATTACTTCCAGTGCCCAGGAAGAGTTATGAAAACTGGAGAATGGAAGGTAAGATGGTCACCTCACGTGAAGATGAATGGTTTCTTGGAGGCAGAGAGAAGGTGGTTTCTCTTTGGCTTCATTTGTGTAAGTTGTTAATACATTATTTTCAGAATGATTTTCAGAATAATGTCATATACCACTGCAGTGATTTCTAGAAACCACAGCTTCAGTTAGCTATATTTCACACACATTCATGGCTCTGCTGACTTTGCAATTCTGAAAATTTATTCACACAAGACAATGTGTTTGAAGGGGATCTTGGAAACCTCTGGTTACATAATGTAATATGGGAAGAAGAATGCAAAGCTGTTTGTTAAATACATATTTTTTAGTTTCTGGAAAGTTTGTTAGAAGTAGGATTTTATGTACCAAGTCGATTGAAGTTTTTTTTTCCACTGGCAATAAACAATGTTTAAGTGTTTAGCTTGTCTTAGATTTTCTAACATTAATTTTGAATTGAGTTCTCTTCAGTTGTTCATTCATTCATTCTTTCTTTCTTTTTCATGTTTTCCTCAAGCATGCCTATCACTCTGTTCCCTTTGATAGAATAAAGGCCATCCTAGACCATTGGGCTTTTGAGGAACCCAATGTGCAGTATGTTTGCTGATAAATGTTTTATCATTTTATATATATAAAATAATAAAAGGGTTTGAAGTACACATTTAATACCAGAAAAATTAACACAGCAAATCAAGAGTGAAATGAAAATACAAATTAATCCTAAAGCATGTGCAACTAGCTTGGAAAATTTTTGAAGGCCAAAAAAAAATTCTTATTTTGAATTCCCCAGTGCAACTGGAGTATGTTTGGTGGGTATTCAACTGATGCTTGTTGAATTAATTCAACACAATAAAACGTTAAAAGGCAGCAGGCCGTAAACTGCTGTCTCGTATGCTTGTTGTTGGGACATATTAAATTCAGAATGTTTTGACAGAAGGTTAAGCTCTGTATGATTCTTCTGTTTCCATCCTCCATCTATTTTCAGCTATTTTCATTACATTACCCACATCTCTCAAGAGTTCAATTCTTTCTGCTTTTGTTTCATTATTCTAGACAGGTTTTTGTGCTTTAGAAATGCTCAGCAGAGTGCTTTTTAATTCACTGTTTTTCAAGTAAGATTAATTTTCACATTTCCCACAGGTTTAGTCTTTAATCTGCTATATTATAGGACTAGAAAAACATAGCAACAATGGGTAGATGAGGTTTTGAATTTCAAGACGTGGAGCCAAGTTGATGGTACAACAGAAGGGAAAAATATCTCTTTCTCACACACAGAAACATCAGTAATGTGTTTCGTGGAAACTTTTAGGTAGCTAGATCCCAAATTTAAATGAAAAACAAAAAAGTAAGCAAGCTAGGGAATCTATGAATAAGTAAGCAGAGGATATCAGCCCCTGCCATTCTCAGTGGATTTGTCTGATCTATATATTTCTTCCAATTTTAGACCCAAATTTCCCCAAAAAGGCATTTTTAAAAAATTGTATAAGCCAAAGTGACTTAATTCTTCAACACCGTTATATTCATAACTTGGCAAATGATCATCTCCAGCTCTTTGGAGAAGGTTGTTAAAATTCATCTTGTAAAGAAACCACCTAATTGACTTATTCTAGGAAAAGCAACAACTCTTTTTAGTGTAATGAGTGACCTTAGGGACTTTATTATATTTCTACTGCATAGAACTCAATCTGAAAGGTTTAAATATAGTTCTTTACACCAGAGAAAATTCCTTAAACACAGTATTTTATTTTATTAATGCTAAGTGATTGAGAATAGAAGGTGACTGGTCTTTTTGTTAACGGATGAATTACAAGATTAAAGAAAAGTGTCTAAGTAGAATAGCAAATATAGTCAAGTTAAATAGGAACGGGGCCAGAGTTGTGAACATGGTCTTACAGAGGGACATTCTGAACTCTGGACTTTTGTTTATGAGAAAGCTTTTTTTTGTCATGACCATTTATATCATTCAGCCACTTTTTCTCCTTGTCTAAAGGAGCATGTACCTCAGTGTCGTTTGCCATGCTCTACAGCTACTGGCTTCTTCCTTTCACCCAAAAAATTCCTCAGAACTCTCTACTTCATCATCCTCTACTCACTCTCAATCCACTATAGTCTGCCTTTTGCTTTCACTTTCACCCACACATTCATTTCTAGAAAAAAAAAAAACAGTAAAGAGATTTTTTTTTAAATTGTTTTTATTTCCCTTTAAGATAGGTGAATTCATCTTAGGAAGTAACTAGTTTTAAATAGTTTTGAATTTTGAACAATTGCCTATCCACTGATGTCAATTTAAGGAGAAAATGGTTCTTTAACTTATTAAATAAAGAAAAAAGAAGCTTCTGCAGAATGAAGAAAGTGTCAGACCTTGGACTTTGACTTAGAAAACCAGCCATGGTATTGCAGATAAATGACATAAGTTTATGGAGAATCTTAGATCTCTTTGGCAAAGCTTAGAAGAAAGAGAGTGAAAAGCAATCATCTGACGGCTTATTCCCAGAGCCCACCTTACCTGGCATTTCTGCATTTTTCCACAATCTTGTCCCTAACTATTTCTGGTAGCCTTCTCCCAGTCATCCTCACCCGCACTGACTTTCTTACATGTAATTTTATAGTTTTCCACCTGCTCCTTCTCAGTTACCTTCTTGACTCAATAACTGTCGAGATGTTATTCCCCAGGCACTCTTTCCAGATATGGGCCCTCCTCTGAGCTCAAGACCTATGTTTCCATTTTCTCCATGCAAATCTCAACTTGCTCATCTTTTAGGGACTTTATATTAATAGATTCTAACTAATATGTTATTCCTTTCACCTTTCCTGTCCAAACCTGTGTCTCCTGCTGTGTAAATTGCCCCACATAATGGAATTGAGTTGCCTCAACATTCTCATTCTCCATATCCAGTCACCCCCAAATCCACTGTCAGATCTTCTTCTGAAATAGCTGTCCAGTCTCTTTTCCCTTATCCACTCACCACCTGTCACCAGCATGTTCAAATAGTCTCTTGCCTAGGCCCTCTATTCCTAGTTTCTTTTTCTTTCAAACATCCTCTAAACATTCTAGAGTGGCTTTCAATTACTCCAAATCCTAAAATAAAGTGCAAACTTTTAGCTTGTAGTATAAGAACTTTCAAGCTCTGGCTCCAGTCTAGTTGGCCAGCTTCATCTTCTACAGGGTCTTCCTTGGCACCAGTCAAGAATTTTTGTGATTTCTTGTCAGTTCTTCTACTTGGAAAGACCTAATTAAATACTACTTATTCAAAAGTGCAGATGGAATGTATATCCTGTTGATGCCTTCTCTCAATCTTTGTTAATTCCAAAGGAATTGGTCCATACCTCTGTTACAAGAGTATAGAAGGTGCTCAGTACATTCCCTCTGCAGCTCAAGGAAGCCTAGATTTGTTTACTATATATAGACAAATTATAGTTGTATATATTTATAGTTTTCCTGGATTTAAAATCCATTGATCTGGCATAATTCCTGGCTTACCTGTTTATTATATGACCATGGATAGGACATGTAAATAGATTTAATAATAAACCACCTGATGAATTTGTGAGAGTTAAATAGAAAAAAAGTATATGAAATGACTTTGCAGATCATAGTATTTTATAAAAATACATTTTTGTTCACTGTCCGTAAAAGTTGATCAGGAATAAATCTGATGGTTCACATCCATTTAAGAATCAGAAAACAGAACAAGTTCACTTTATGATGGTTAGAGAGGTATGTCTTTCCCTCCCTCTTGATTTCTATGAAGAGAGATTTTCTTGGTTTCTTTCAATGTCTTTACTTTCTCTAACTGAGAATATGGAATAAATTACCTGATAGATAAATATCAGAATAATAGCTGGTGGGCATTCTAAGCTTAGCTTCACCCTTCTTTGTTTTGAGAGCTGTCTTCACAGAGAGGAGGAGTTTTCTTCTGCTTCCCCTCTGTAGAGGATGAAATGTGTGGAGGAAAACCTGTCCACTTGGTCAGCAGACCTAAAGCTATGTCCACTAACCTGGATTTTATCTGTTATACTGGTAATATAGTTTGGATTTGTGTCCCCACCCAAATCTCAGGTCAAATTGAGGAAGGGACCCGGTTGGAGGCGATTGGGTCATGAGGGTGGATTTCCCCCTTGCTGTACTCATGACAGTGAGTGAGTTCTCACAAAATCTGATCATTTAAAAGTATGTAGTGCTTCCCCCTGCTCTCTCTCTCCTGCTGCCATGTGAAGAAGGTCCTTGCTTCCCCTTCATCTTCTGCCGTAATTGTCAGCTTCATGAAGCCTTCCAATCATGCTTCCTGCTAAGCCTGCAGAACTGTGAGTCAATTAAACCTCTTTTCTTCATAAATTACCCAGTCTTAGGTAGTGTTTTATAGCACTACCTAATGCTACTTGGACTAATGCAGAGAATTGGTACTGAGAGTGGGGTGCTGCTATAAAGATAACTGAAAATGTGGAAGTGCCTTTGGAACTGAGTAATAGGCAGAGGTTGGAAGAGTTTGGAGGGCTCAGAAGAAGACAGGAAGATGTGGGAAACTTTGGAACTTCCTAGAAACTTGTTCAATGATTTTGCCCAAAATGCTGATAGTGATATGGATGATGAAGTCCAAGGTGAGGTGGTCTCAGATGAAGATGAGAAACTTATTGGATACTAGAATAAAGATCACTCTTCCTATGCTTTAGCAAAGAGACTGGCAGCATTTTGTCCCTGCCCTAGAGATCTTTGAACTTGAGAGAAATGATTTAGGGTATCTGGCAGAAGAAATTTCTAACCAATAAAACATTCAAGATGTGACCTGGCTGCTTTTAAAAGCGTGCACTCATGTGTGCACAAGGGGATTTTCTGAAACTGGAACTTATATTTAAAAGGGAAGAAGACCATAAAAGTTTGCAAAATTTGCAGCCCAGCCACGTGGCAGAAAAGACAAACCTTTTTTCGGGGAGAAATTCAAGCCTGCTGCAGAAATTTGCGTCAGCAAAGTGGTACCAAATGTTAATAGCCAAGACAATGGGGAAAATTTTCTCTAGGGAATTTCAGAGACCTTCACAGCAGCCTCTCTTATCACAGGCCCAGAGGGCTCAGAGGAAAAAAATGGTTTACTGGGCCAGGCCCAGGACCCACTTGCTCTGTGCAGCCTCAGGACATGGCACCCTGTGTCCCAGCCACTCCAGCTCCAGCAGTGGATAAAAAGGACCAAGGTACAGCTTGGGCCATTGCTTTAGAAGGTGCAAGCCCCAAGCCTCGGCAGCTTCCATGTGGTGTTGGGCCTGCAGGTGTGCAGAAGGCAAGAGTTGAGATTTGGGAACCTCTGTCTAGATTTCAGAGGATGTATGGAAACACTTGGATGTCTAGGCAGAACTCTGGGAAAAGGATGGAGCCCTTATGGAGCAAGGATGGAACCTCTACTAGGGCAGTGTGGAGGGGAAATGTGGAGTTGAAACCCCCACACAGAGTCCCCACTGGGGAGCTGCCTAGTGGATCTGTGAGAAGAGGGGCATAATTCTCCAGACCCCAGAATGGTAGATCTATGAACAGCTTGCACCAGGCACCTGGAAAAGCTGCAGACACTCAATGCCAGTCCATTAAAGCAGTCATGGGGACTGTGCCCCTCAGAGCCACAGGGGCAGAGCTTCCCAAAGTCTTAGGAGCCCTCTTCTTGCATCAGCATTCCCTGGACATGAGACATAGAGTCAAAGGAGATTATTTTGGAGTTTTAGGATTTAATGACTGGCCTGCTGGGTTTGAGACTTGCATGGGGCCTGTAGTCCCTTTGTTTTGGCCACTTTCTCCCATTTGAACTGAGGGCATTTATCCAATGCCTGTATTCCCTTGTATCTGGGAAGTAACTCTTTAAAAACTCTTTCTTATTTACCACTTATTATAACTATCTCATTCCTACTATTACTAAACAATTTTTATGTGAACAATTCTCTTTCTAGGCATGAACAGCTACTTAATTTCATGAAGTTGCATGTGTTTATGTCATTTACCATATTTTGCTTTCGTTCTTGTTTTTTGTATACTGTAGTTTCTCCTTATCTATGGGTGAAACATTCCAATACCTCCAGTGGATGCCTGAAACTGCAGATATCATCAAACCCTATATATACTGTTTTTTTTTAAATCTGATAATTGAGAGGGCTCCTAGGTGACTAATGAGTAGGTAGTATATACCGTATGAAAATACTAGACAAAGGGATGATTCACATCCCAAGTGGGATGAAGCAGAACAATATGAAATTTCATCATGTTACTCAGAACAATGGCAGTTTAAAATTTATGAAATGTTTATTTCTGGAATTTTACATTTAATATTTTTGGACCAGGGTTGATCATGAGTAACAAACTGCAGAAAGTGAAACCACAGGTAAGGGGGGCTATTGTACTTGACTCTTCCTGCCTCTTGGATTATATACTACTGAGCAGGAGACACTGTTATACTCACCATTGCAAACATCCACAGTGCCTTCAATATGCCAGAGGTTTACTTAATATTTGGTGAATTGAGTATGTAGCTCCATGTTAGATTATTAGACTCAGTGAATATTAGAACTATTGCATTCTTGTATACTTTAAGCCAGTTATTCTTGATGGGAGATGATTTTGCCCCTAAGGGAGCATTTGGTAATATCTGGAGATGTTTTTCATTTTCACAATTGTGTATGTTTAGGGTTCCATGGTATTTAGAGAGTAGAGTTCAGGGATGCTGCTCAACATTCTACAAGGCACAGGATAGTTCCCTGAAACAAAAAATTATCTGACCCAAATGTTGATGGTGATGAGGTTGAGAAATCCTGCTTTAAACACAAAAAATATTATCCACAAAAATACCTTTATGGTCCAATATAGTCTTGTACTACTAATAAAACCAGAAATTTAAAATTAATATCACTTAAATAGGGTTCAGCATTTTTGAGAAATGCAACTCTGTTATTTGAGGGATTTCTGAAATTAGAAATTTATTTGAGAGTTTTTATAGAGCTTTTTTTCCATCATGGTGTGAACTTTATTAACCTCATAGCTCATCTCAACTTATAATATAAGTTCAATAGAGGAATATTTCTCCTGCTTTAAAAATTTGGTTTATGGCCGGGCGCAGTGGCTCAAGCCTGTAATCCCAGCACTTTGGGAGGCCGAGATGGGCGGATCACGAGGTCAAGAGATCAAGACTATCCTGGCTAACCTGGTGAAACACCCTCTCTACTAAAAAATACAAAAAACTAACCAGGTGAGGTGGTGGGCACCTGTAGTCCCAGCTACTCGGGAGGCTGAGGCAGGAGAATGGCATAAACCCGGGAGGCAGAGCTTGCAGTGAGCTGAGATCCGGCCACTGCACTCCAGCCTGGGTGACAGAGTGAGACTCTGTCTCAAAAAAAAAAAAAAAAAAAAAAAAAAAAATTTGGTTTAATGTTTTATAAAAATGACAAACAGATGCCAACCTTGCATATGTTTTTAAAAAGTAGTTTCAATGTTTTCAAATGTGTTTAAGTTTTATAAATGTGATCATAGAATAAAATGTTATGGGTATATTTAGTTTTTTATTATGTATTATTTTGCCACTGAAGAATTAAATGTAAAGGGCATGAAAGAGCCTGCTACAGATAAAGACATAGAAAACAGAGACATAGAGAACAGAGAGAATAATACACTTTTCCTTTGCTTAAGACATAAGATACCCATTTTCTGCTTCATCCGTCTTAGGCAATCTATGGTATTAGGGAAGTAGTGGCAGAATGGTTATGTTGGGAATTGGAGAAAAAGCTGTGGCAAGACTTGTTTAAAGTAGAAAAAGAATTCACCCCTGCATTCCCCTTTTCTAGCATCTTCCTTCTCAGTTGCTAAGAATGTGGCACAGCCTGTAAAGTAGCCTGATTCTTTATGTGGACTGTGTGATTCTGTTGTCCGGTAGTATTTCAGGGAATGCTAAAGTTGTGATATTTCTGCCATCTGCCTGTTGAGACATTGTCATATTATATCTTTTGATGCTTGGATCCACAAGAAAAAGAAATAGGAATTAGTTTTCTACATTAGGAGGTTTTCACCTTATCTCTTTTAGTTCAACAAAAGGCAGGGCACATGCGTTTTCTACTCCTCTCTCTTTATTTAAAAAAATGATGATGATGATGATGATAATAATACCTGTCCTACATAAGTGAAACTACTGGTTTGAAGATCAGATTTAATAACATGTGGGTTTTGAAAGCTAACACACTTTACAAATTACATGAATTATTATTTAACAAGCACGTACTTGAGTTTTGAGGAGAGAAAGAAAACCCTTTAAAACTTTTAGAAGCCTCCTGTTTTTCTGACAATATGGCAGTAAGTGAAAATTTTCCTTCTGGAGGATCCTAGAAACTGCTATGTTGGGTCACAGCTTTTGAAGATAGAGTAAGTTTTTCT
The DNA here is from genome assembly GCF_000951045.1 of Mandrillus leucophaeus. Taxonomy (NCBI): domain Eukaryota; kingdom Metazoa; phylum Chordata; class Mammalia; order Primates; family Cercopithecidae; genus Mandrillus; species Mandrillus leucophaeus. The sequence goes on along the minus strand of NW_012104754.1, from coordinate 804,764 downwards.
GTGAGGAAAAGTTGATAGAATATGTGCTTCCCCCCACCCCTTTTAAACTTCAAAAATAAGACTCTAATTACAGATATCTTTTCCAGATTGAACCACCACTAATTTAACCAAAAACATGTGTGTGTAACAAAAGAACTTGTAAAAGGAACATTTGAGGTTTCACATGGATTTTTGCAAAAGACAAACACAGTAAAATCACAGAATTGGCTGACGGACACTCTGCTATACTAAGGCTATAAAGGTTTTATTGAATCCTTGGGACATATAATATCCATTCATCCTTTAAGAGAAACGAAAGGTCTTAATCCACAGAGGATATTTCCACAGCTTACCAGAGAAGCAAATCCTCCTACCTTGAATGACACAGTCTAGGGCTTTCTGGAGCCCATTGTGATTTGCACATCTGATCTTCATCGATCCCAATATCAGATGTACTGTGGAGAGGTCTCAGCCCTGTCATTTAGCATATGACCTGAAATGATAGGAGAACTGGAGTTATTGCAGTATGTTTCCGATTAGGAAATTGCCCATTTTGCAACTCTCATTTCAGAAAGATGCCTAATAATGCCAAGAGTACTAAATAGATATTCACCAATCACCAAACAATGTAAGTTTAATTGACTCATATTCAAGATGAATGTGCTCAGAACCAGACACCTAGAGACCACTTATTAAAACCAGGAAGGCTGACAAATGGAGATTCACTCCACACTCCATGGAAAAGCCCTCAAAGTTTTGTAGTAATATTGAGAAAATTTATTTAATAAGTTGAATTCAATAAACAGTTCCTTTTCCATGGTGCAGCCTAGTTACACACTCTTATTTTCTTTGTCCTTTCTCATAAGCTGTTAAGAGAAATTGCTGAGAAGTTGAGCAGACCAATACACTAGACCATGAGCCCTAGAGGCCGTCAGCTAGCTTAGATAGATAGGCAATATCTGCTGTATTATTACACTACTTGGAAATGAGGAGGGTCATTGTAATGAGAAATGTCCTTTGGACTGTTTTGAAATACTGTGATTGAGGGGGAGGAGAAAGGGGAGCTGTTGCTGAGCAGTTATCTATCCCTTTTGTCAATTATAGGGCCCAGTATATCCACATTCCCAGTCCTGAGCACAACAGATTCTTCTCAAACATGAAGAAAAAAGAAAGATCTGTGGGCAAATACTATTCCTTTTTTTTTTTTTAAGCAGCTTTATTGAGGTATAATTGACAAAAATGTACATATTTAGGGTGTACAACATGATGATTTTATATGCATATACATTATGAAATGTTTACCACAATCAAGTTAATGAACACATCAATCATGTCACATAATAACCTTTTTTATTTTGTAGTGAGAACAGAAGATCTAGTCTCTTACAAATGTCAAATATACACTATAGCATTATTAAGTATAGTCACCATACTGTACATTAGAGTCCCAGAATGTATTTATCTTATGAATGCAAGGCACTTGGGGTAATGCCTTTATTACTTATCTCTCAAATTCTTCTCTACTGGTAATAAAAGTAATTGTGCAGCCACCATCTCTAATAATCACTGGTTATCTGGTGATACATACAGCAGTTATTATATAGAATAATATTATAATTTCTTGTCTAAATACTTTCAGTAAAAGGTAATAAATATCTGGTTAAAGGCAGCAAGTAATTCAGGGTCACACACATTTTTCCAATATTTAACAAAATAAAATTTAAAAAGTTAACCAAAAAAAAAAGCAGCCAAAAATTTACTAGTAGCAATCAAACCAGGAAAAATACTGAATTTTATGACAAATATTTCTAAAGGTGAAGCCAAGGAAAAATCTCAACATGTTTCTACGTGGGTTTAAGCAATAGTGAGATCATCAGCCAGAAGCAATACCAATGAAAGAATGATAATTAATAAAATCTTATGAATATGTATCACTATTCTTTAATGTGGAGAGATGTGAGTCAATGAAATGAGTAGGAAATATTGGGAAATTAGAAAAATATTCAAGTATGAAACACCTACATGTCACTATAAGACCAGAGCAAAGGCAGAGAGGACAGTGAGGGTTTGCAGTTTTCTGGTCCCTTGCTGAACTGGGAGAATGGAAGGAGTCTACATCCATGGTGGGTGGAATGAGTCCCTGTGCAGGATTTTTAATGGAATTTTGGAAAGGAAATCAGAGTTCATGTCCCTTTTGATGAGTCAACCAACTAGGCCCTTACACTCACCAATTTGTACACTGAAACTTCAATAAAGTAAACAGACAGCAGCTCCTAGACCTCAAATTATAGCTTGAGTAGGAAAAGACAAATCAATCCCATATAAGAAGAGAAGGAAATGGAAGATAATTCACTTATACCATATTAGAGCTCATAAGTTCTGCATATTTTGCATAAGCAAGGTGAAAAAAAAGTCATGACAGATATGCAAATGTATTAAAGCAAAATGTTTTAAATGGGAAAAAGGGGAGAAAGGAAGGAAGGATGAAGGGAAGGAAAAAAAGACACAGCAGGCATAACAAAATGGACTCAGTTTGAAAGAAAACACAGACCAAGAAAAAGAAGCAGATTTCCCACTAGTGTCAAAAGAAAAAATTGAATAAGATTCATTCAATAAAACAGGCCTATGAATTTTTTTAAAAAAGGGAGAATAATGTTAACATGGAAAGTGAAATAAAGAGATAATATTGAGAACCAGACAAAACATTACAGAGTTACCAAGTTAACCATAAAGGGAAAGGAATGTAATAATGGCAAAGAGAAAATCCTTGAGATAATTACTCTGGATTCAGAAAAAAAAAAAAAGACAAGGAATAATCATAGAGTCGATGAAAAAGATGGAAGGCAGAAATGATACAACACAGGAATAATTGGTTTCTTTTAATTAGGGAACTGTACTAATGGAACAGAAATAAGTTTACAGAAAACTTTTCCCCAAAGGAAGGAAGGAATAAACTGTATATTGAAATGACATGTGGTATATAAGCAAAAAATTGATAAAGAAGAATTTACATGGAAATTCCAAATAAAATCTGAAGACCTTCAATTGCCTCAGAGCCCAAGGTGACACATGTGTCCATTGCCTCTGTGACTTCATCTCCTATTTATTCTTGGCAGCACTCACTCTTCACTGGCCATGCTTGTCTTCCTTGCTGTCACTGAATACATCAGGGTACAATAATGCCCAAGGTCTTTGCATCTGCTCCACTTTCTGCCTAGAAGGCCCCTCATCAGATACCCACATGCCTGGGTTCTTTATTACCTTCCCAATAAGACTTTCCCTGCTTGTTAAAATCGAAGCACAGTATTCAGTCACTCTTATCCCACTTTCTCACTTGATTTTCTCCATAGCAATTATCTCCTTCTGATATATTATGTAATTTACTTTTTATTTTAGTTTCTGTTTCTCTCTACAATACAAGGTACGTGCCCCCAAGGGCAAGATTTTGCTTTTGTTTTTGTTTTTACTGCTCTTAGTTCTAAAAAAATGACTGACATATTATAGATAATTGATAAGTATCTATGAAATAAATGATGCCTGTGGGTTATTACTTGCTAAAGAAGCAAGTCAGCCATCTCCAGTGAACAAGCAAGAATGAATCAATAAAGACTGTAAAGGCACCAGGACTAAGTCTGACAGGCAGTGCTGTGCCGGAGCCAGTGTGCCCTGGCTCCTGGAGCCAACTCTGTGCATCTCTTCTCAACTCTGTGTTCAGTGACATCATATGGTAACCTGAAGTCAGCTATGAGAGCATTCATACTACAGAAATCAGCAAATGCTACAAGTGAGGGCACTTTTCCTAGAGGAACTGGCTATTCAACCTTTACTAGTATGTGGCTATGTAAAGGAAGCAACCAAACATGGAATCAGAAGGCTGAAATTTGAATCCCAGCTCTACTACATACTAGTTCTCTAATTTGGGAAGATCATTTCCCAAGGCTGGGTCTCGGTTTTCTCAACTTTAAAGTGAGAGGGAGGAAACCCATCATGAAGGTGGTCTGAGAGAAAACACACAGAAGGGACTTTGGAATGTCTGAGCTCTACTCACTTGGCCTCTCCACTCCACATAGCCCAGGCACCATTGAAAACCCTCACTGTCTACCCCCTGGATTATCTGGGCTATCAAGTAACGAGATTTATTTGTATTACATGGTTGGATACAGCTTCCAGTATTTTGTTAATGATTTTGACTTTTAGTCTGTAATTTTGTAGTTTAGCTACAAAATTCTGTAGATAAGACTTTTCCATCTTGTTTTGGAATCAAAGTAATACAGATTTCATTAAATAAATTGAGAGGCATTCTCTAATTTTCTGTTCTCTGGGAGAGTTTTTATAAGACTGACTGAAATAATTTCCTTTTGGAATATTTGATAGAACTTGCTTGCTTCTGGACCTGGTGGTATTTTGAAAGCTATATTTCTATTGATTTGATTTACATAAAGGTTACAAAGATACTAAGAGTTTTGTTTTTGTTGATTCGGCTTTGATAAGTTATATTTTCTCAAAAATGTGTATATTTTATCAAATATTTAAGGCCAATAAACATTCAAAATGTTTTCTCTTTTTTTAACTATAATTTTTTTTTTTTAAATAGCACAATCTACAGGAAATACCCATTATGTCTAAGGCAGGTAACCTGACTCTAACATTAACAAAATACTGCCTAGCATCAGGAAAATAACTCATGCCAGGTATCAAGAAGTTAGAATATTAGAAAACAAGAAGACAAGGTACATAAGGTACAGTTAAAAACGAAAGGAAAATACCATAACAAAATCAAAATTGCTAAACAGGAAGAGAATATAAAATCTGTAGTTTCCATATTAAAAACAGAAATTATAAAAGTAAATATACATTGCATTTTAAAATAAGGCATATATTTAATTTATTAGTAAAGATGAAGACTGAAGGGTGGGAAACATTATGGCTAAATTTATATTTTTAAATCGATTATGAAATTGGGCTTTTACATGGAATTATCAATTTGGTAGATGCTAAATAACTGTGTGCCTCTTTGCTGCTCTTTTATTTGAACTGTTTGTTTGTAACCTCTCTTTTTCCACTGGGTTGGTGTTATTTTTTGTTTGTGAATCTTATTTTTTCTCTGTGAGTCTCAATTTTTGATGTGCATATGGGGAGCTTATGCCATTAAGTGACCATAATAGCATCTCAGATATGTACATACATGTACACACAGATAAAAAGAAAAAAAAAATATATATATATCTTCATGGTAAATCTTTATCACTAAGAATGCTTTAGGGCATAAAGCCTATTTGTCTGTTACTAAATAGCCATACTAGGTTTATTTTGATTGGTTTTGCCTGGTATATCTGTTCCCCATGCCTTGACTCCAACTTGCCTGTATTTTAATTCCTTGTCTGTTATAACATATAAACCTGGAATTTGTTTTTCCATTCTCCTGCCATTTCAATTGATTAGTATTTTTAAATTCAAATTTTCTCTTTATTTTCCTGGAGTTTACACGTTGTATTTCTATCATGTTAGTGGCTACCCTTAAATTGTTAACATTAGTAATTGATTAACACAGCCTAATCATTATCTTTATTCTCTTTTCACATAACGTAAGGACCTTAGAATAGCTTAAAACTAACCAGTCCCTCTTAAGTGTTATTGCTAGCTAGTGCACTATTTCAATAGAGTTCTAAGAACAAGTATTATTATTGTTTGAAATAGTATTTGTTTAGATATAACCATGTGTTGACCATTTTCTTTGCTCCTCCTCTTTAGTGGATCTCCACCCTCCCTGTTGGAATCATTTCATTTGTTTATAATGCGCTTTTTAAAAAGTGCATTGTATGTTATGGCATATTCTCTTGTTTTTGTTTCTTGTTTGAAAAGATCTGTTTTTTGGTCTTCATTCTTGAATGATAGTTAAGTTAATGGCTATTTTCCCACAGCATTTTAGAGATATCAATTCACCACGGTCAATCTTCCATTGTTACTGTTGAGCAATCTACTGCCTGTTAAATTCCTTTGTGATTAATCTCCCTTTCTCTCTGACCCTTTCGCAGTTTTCTCATGGTCAATATGTGTAATTGCTCACTGTCGTAAATGCCTTCCTGTATAACTAGCCTAAAATATTTTATGTGTTAGGAAGATGATTTTTTTCTTAGTCGTACGAAAACTATATTCTATATGGTTATTTGCCGTTCCTTTAGTAATTGTTTCATTTAATTAACATTTATGGAATATCCTCTACATTTATGGAGTTGTTCTAGGTGCAAGCAATAGAGGCAAAAACAAAGCAAAGAAGGCCTGTGCTCTAATAGAGCTTATCTTCCACTTTTAATTAAGTCTCACCTCATTCTTCCATAGGCTTTCAAAATATTGGGTTAATTAGCAATTTTCCTTATGTGCTCAATTTTCCACCCCTGACAATTATTATCTTTCTTGTAAGCCTTCTCAACACCTACTTTGTAACCTTGAGTTTGCAAAAGTATATTAATGATTGAGACTCAGATTTTTGACTGGATATTATTATTCTCTGAGATAAGGAATTTAGAGGACAGAGTCAGAGTGGCTTAAATGATTGAGAGTAAAGTTTGAAGCAACCTGAGTTTGAGATATAGACAAGGTAGGAGATGGGGCTTTGGAGGATCTAAGTAGCGATGTACAGACAGCCATTAGATATCCTGTAATTCACTCATTCAATATTCATTAACTATCTATGGGTCAGGCACTAGGCTGGGCAGAGATGATGTAAGATGATAGAATAGAGTTTCCTCAAGGATTTTATTGTTCTACTGGACAATAGCCATATACTCCTGCAAGCTAAATGAAACCATGTAAATGTTAAGATAAAGGTAAATAAAGAACATGAGGGGTAGTACATTAATTTGGTTCTTAAAAGGAACACCTAGAATGGAAGTTCATTGGGTTAAGAACATCAACATAGAGGCAATTGATGAACCAATGGGCATTGTTGATATTGCACAGGGAAACATGTAAGATGAGAAGAGGAAAGTACTGAGGTCTACCTAGAAGTCACCAACAAGCTTGAGAAAGGGGTGGCAGGACAGAGTGGTATTTAACAGCTGGGGTGTTGTTTCAGGAAAGACCAAGATGTGAGTCCCAACTCTGCCTCTTCTGAATGATTACCTTGTAAAACTTATTCAACCTCTTTAAGGATATTTTATCTTTTAAAAAATGAGCATATTGTTATTAGGTCTGACTCAAAGGCGTGTGGAAAGAATTAGAGAAATGATGTTTAAGTCTAGAAAACATGTAGTATTTTATATTAAAATATTTAAAGATATTTTCAATCTCCAATAAAATTGGAGTTTAAAGATGAGAATAAAAACAGGGAGACAGTCCTGCCTTGGAAGCTAGGAAATAAAATAATTTCAAAATAGAAGTCAGTAGTCATCTGTGCCAGATATTGCAGCAAGGCTGATATAGTGAGGAATAAAAATTGTCTGTTGGGTTGAGGGATAGAAGGCCGTTTTTTGCCTTTAATGAAAGTAGTTTCTAATGTCTTCTGGGGTCAGTGGTTTGAAGCTGGATGGAGGGTAAAGAATTGCAAAGAGCAAGACACAATTATTCTTTCAGGAATATTGGTGCTGAAAGAGAAGGCAGATAGCCTGAGGGAGATGAAGTGTCAAAGAAAGACCATTGTTTTTCCTCTAAGATGGTAAAAACTGTTTTCTATGTGGATAAGAGAGAATCCGTGAAAAAGGAAAATGGTGAAGAAACAGGAAAGAAAAAATACTTGGGTTGAGGTTCAGGAGACTGTTGAAGACATGAGGACTGGAGCATTTACTGCTGGGTGAGCTTTGAAGAGGACCTAAGTTAGCAGGGATGGAGAAATTATCTTGATGAGGTCATCTCTGTGTGTTGAGTTTCAGTTTTCCTGGAGATGGGTGGTTATTGCCCAATGGGGTCAAGCAGATGGCTTCTATGAACGGAGCTGGCCTGCCTGAGTGCATCTGCAGACATTATGTGAGTGGTAGGGCTTGGGTAGAATTAGAGCACTGAGGCTCCTCAGTCCCAGCTGGTTGTACCTTGTAAGAATATTGAGGCCAAAGTTGTGAGACATTCCAGTTTTTCGAAAGAAGCCAAAAGCTTGGATTTTATGTGAAATATCCTGGTTTTACTTGGGTTCTCATTTAAAGGGAACAAAAAGCCAAGCCCAACAAAACCCACCTGCATGCTAGACTTGGCCCATGGACCACTAGCTTGTAACTTCTACTAAGAGAAGAGAGAATGCAGTGTTGGAGAAGATAGAGACCATGAAGCAGGAAGCAGACATCCTGTCACCTTGGTCAAGAAAGCATAGGTCTCTGAACTAGTAAGGCAAATACACAGAGGGGGCACACTGTCAGAGATCAGGAGACTATGAACTATCTCACTCATTGTTGCTTTAAAGGTGGGTTTAATGGTTGCTGTGAAGGAAGACATCAATAAAAATAATAATAAAGCCAATAACAGCTTTCATATTTTAATCCCCACCTTGCACTGACACGTGTATGCTCAGCCATTCTTGCATGTGCTCCTCCCCTGACCACTCCAAACACATCCAAGCATCTTCCTCCATTACCACTGGGATTCTTCACTTCTCCTCTGCTCCAGAGGAGCTTTCAATCCAATTTCATCCCCTTTCCCACCTTATCCTGACCTTAAACCTGTTGGAAAGGATGGCATTTTCCTATATTACAAGAGTAAGTTGCATTCCACTAATATTATAGTCTCCTTGGCTCCATCTCTAACCTGGCAAGCATGGAAAAAATGGAAGTTTACATATTGAAAAAAAAAACAACTTCTAGATTAGCTCATGTTTTGTTTGGAAAATGTATGACTCTGCCTGGAGATAGTATAGTAATGCAGTTCCTATATGGTGTGGGGGGATATTGTGACATTTCCTAAGCATAGTAGCTTCGTGGTTTCTTGGATGGTAAATGTCTAAAGGAAACTTGCAAAAAGTTGTTTTGTAAACTCAACAGAAACTTAAGATAAAAAATGTCATTTTTGGCTCTAACTGCAATAATTGCTTAGAGAGTACCACATGCGTATTTTTAAAAGGTTTCAGAAGAAAATACTTAATCATTACATGCTGAATTATATGTATAATTCTTTAGTAAAAAATGTTGCTTTCTCTTATTGTAGAATGTGGAATAAGAGAAGTGTTCATTTATCTTCCTGTAGGTAAGTATAATTGTGGTAAACCTAAAGTAAGACTGATGGCATATATTGCCAGGAGCAAAGATATAAATAATGGCTGGATGGCACTACCAGGGACCTTCAAAAGCTTTGTGCAAGAGGAAACTGCAGGTGTGCACTCACTGCTGTGCCTTTGGTGACTAGCTCAAAGTCTAGACTATGCAGAGGGCTCCCTAATCATTTTTAAAAGGAAGAAATGGGAGTTATGTGTGAGATACGTATTTTAGTTTGCATATAACTATTTTGTTACTCTACTTTTTAAAGTTTGAATTTTGCCTCAATTAGATTATTTTCTTTATTAGGTTTTTATTTTAAATACATAGCGTTGGTACTTCGTTGTAGTAACTCAATAAATTTTTGGTATGTCTACACAGCTCTTCCACATTGAACTAATTTGTTCTGATTTTTTCCACTTATCTGCTAAAGTCCTTCAGCACTGTGCGGATACAGTAAGGATGTATTTTCTAGGAAATTCAAGAGAATTTTTTAGTCCCCATTGCAACTTTTTCAGTCTCTCTTCTATAGAACACTAGTGTGAGTCAAGATGTTAAAGAAGTCTGCCAAAAAAAAGTTTATGGTGGCCAAGTAAGTTTAGGAAATACAGCATTTTGGGACTAGACATTTGAGCCTTGATATATATTAGTTTATTAGGAGGTCTGAAAAATCCTTCAATAAAATAAATCTTTTCAGTTTTATTTATCCAAGCACACTCAATATTTCTGACCACGGGATCTATTTCTAGCGGTATTAAGTGTTCCATACAAAAGGCTTACAAAATGTTGCCCTGCCCTATACTTATATAGTTGTGCTAATTCTTAATATATTCTAAATCAAATTGAATGTATCATGAAAAAGAAATAAAACTAAAAGAAATTTGGACGTCACTTTCTTTCTGATACTTGTAAGGTTTTTCTTTATTTTTAAATAATATACAGTGAGCTTTAAAGTATACGAAATGTGCGCAAAGTAGTTAAATGACCTAACAATGTTCTTTGGTTTCTAATGTATAATTTTCTAAGCCAAAAAGGACACTATGCACCTTGGAAAGTGGAGAAATAGATACAGTTATCCACGTTATTGACCATTTTCATTTTGTCTGTAATACATTCAAAATTCCCAAGGCTACACTGCATTGTCTTCAGATACAATAAATTCTACTTTGAACATGAAACATTCAGCTCTCTGGTATTGGCAGAAAATTGTCTCTTGACATGCTTATATGCCATAGAATCTGAAATGTTTTCGAGATGAGAGAAAATTTGATATTGTCTATGTCAATATGATATGGACTGTGCTTTATAAGAAACTGAAATCCAGTTTCTATTAGGTTTACATACATTGTTCCACCCTTGGGGAAAGAAATATGTATAGTAAACATATGATAAGAGCTGTTGAGAACTGACAGGTCTTATTTAATTTGTTTTAAAATCCAAAGGCATACTATATTTCTAAAGAGCCTGAGACATCCACATTGTAAAAGTTGAGCAGCTAAGCTGCAAAACAGATTAATATGTATGACTGGAATTTAGCATTCCATATTTTATTCATACTTCACTCTTCGATGTATTCTGGAAGGTTGGTAAAATTATTTTAGGTCTCACTTTTTTGTCATGGAAATGGGGATAACAGAGGGCAGGATATGGATGTGTCCTCTCTGCAAGAAGAAATTTAGAAAACAAAACATTTTGACTGCATAGGCTCTGGAACTGACCTAGACAGCTTGGTTTCCTAAGCCTTGAAAAAAATTGAATTCAGGAAGATCATGATTCTAATGTCTATGACGACTACATAGATAAGAAACAGCATCTACATGGACCAAGGGATAAGTATAATCAGGCAGTATCACATTGATATCTTTTCTTCGTCAGTTGTGAGAAAAACTGTTAAAAATGAACAACTGCTTGTGACATAAGAACAGGAGTACATCCACTGTCGCTCTTTTACACAAAAAGAATAAATAGTGCTATGAGGGAGAGAGTTATTTGGCTCATTCAATGCCTTTGGACGTTGTTGAACATGAGTAGTCCTTTGTGAAAATCCCAAATTCCATGGACAATTAAGATTCCAAGATGCTTATTCAAACTATCCAGAAAAAGCTTCCCCTGGTCAGTTCAACAATAATTAAGTATATACATATATAAAGATCTTTGGCAGAAAATCTTTATTGGATTATTAAATAAAATGACAGGTTTGGATAGCTAAGCCTACCCAGCCTCATTGTTGCCTAGGCTGGAGTGCAAAGGCGCCATCTTGGTTCACCGCAACCTCTGCCTCCCAGGTTCAAGTGATTCTCCTGCCTCAGCCTCCCAAGTAGCTGGGATTACAGGCATGTGCCACCACAACAGGCTAATTTTGTATTTTTAGTAGAGGTCGGGTTTCCCCATGTTGATCAGGCTGGTCTCAAACTCCTGACCTCAAGTGATCCACCCGCCTCCCAAAGTACTGAGATTACAGGCATGAGCCACCGTGCCTGGCCTTGTCTCTTCCCAGTCTTCATAAGCAGGAGTCTAAGGCTTCGAGAGTAACTCTTTAACAGAGAAGCCCTTCTAAGGTTTGTGACCCTTCCTGTTGACAAGGTTACAAAGTTCCTCTCCTTAGGTTATGATATTTGTCCAAAATAGAGTATTTGGTGCTTCTGGAATGATGTGGTTACAGAGAAAGCCCTGTTGCATAGAATGCTCTGTGTATCCCTTACTGCTTCCTTTTCCTGGGAATACAGGAAGATCACATTCTCCTAAATCTCTTGCTGTGTAGTTGGGGCAATGAAACTGGCCACTGTCATGTGCATGTAAGTGATGTTTGCTACTTCCATATTTGGTGCTTTAAAACATCCCATGTGAGCAGTTTGAATCCCTGAATTACCTACCCAGAGCTGCCCAAACTTCATTACATTTTGTGAGAATAAAAACTGGACTTTTTTTTTGGTATTATGTCACTGGTTTGTGGGTTCATCTGTTGCAACAACTAGCATTAATTATCCTGAGTAATAAACTCAGAAAACAATCAAATAAGCTGGCAGTCAAGTACTTTCATTAAATTTTGTCCCATTAAATATTTTTATATTGGTTGATCTCATTAATAATGGGGCAAAAGTGTCCACAGGCCCCTCATACACTTACCAATAGTCTAGGAATGTGGTATCACATGGAAACAAGCATTAATAGTCTGAATAAACATGTCAAAGGGTGATGGGTTGTTATTTTGTTTACCTTAATGAAAATCTTATTCACAGACAGATTTTTATTTTAGTGTGGCTTAGATTCTTTTAGTCCATTGGCCTCAGGGCTTTTAAAAATGTACATTATAGGCTGAGTTCTGGGACTTCTGTCCCAGAGAAATAAGAATCTTGTGCAATTCAGGCAAGAATACTTAATTTTAAGTATTTATGGCTACTTAGTATTTACTACTAGTGCTTTCTCAGATCTGTCTCGTGCCTCCATATCAATCCGTATCAGCCCCATAGAACTAAGCTACATTACATTTCTGTTGAGTGATAGAAAAATGTAATTTGAGTCACAGAGGTATTCAAATATATGGATAATTTTCCTGCGGAATAAATAGACACTCTTGAGGACACTGGTTCCATTGGTTCCTACATTTAAATGACACCGTTTGAATGTAGGAACCGATGGATATGTCTGTCCAGCTGATGAGGTGAGGGAGGGAGTGGGCCATGTGGAATCAGCAATGGCCTTGGGACTGAAAAGTCTGCTGCCAAGTTCTTACCTGACAACTACTATTATGTGACCTTAATATTTATCAGGAATAACTTAGTGTTTGAGAGAGTCAGTGTTCTGATTTGTAAAATGGGGATAATAAGATCTGGCCAGTTTCCTTCACGTGATTGCTTTAAATTGTAAATAAGTTAATATACATGAATGTGTTTGGCAAAATGTTATACCAGCCTATTCTTATGGTTAATTTAGGATTATTAGTTAGGAGTCTTGAACCAAAGCTGGAAAAGCACAAATGTGCATGCCATTCACTTTTTGAATAGAGACATCATGGAGGAGCTATTAGAAGGGAGCAACTCTCACCCCACTCATCCACAATTGCTCAGTGTTTAGAGTTAAGAGGTTGAAGATCCCCTGCCTGCAGAACTTCGGCAATGGACTCCTGTGCATGTGCTAACGTCAGCGAATAAAACAATATTTTTGCCTCTAGATTAGTTAGCCCTTTAAGATTAAGAAAATAGGCAGACTTCACTGGAGGGGCTTTTAAATAGGGGGAGAAAAAGCATCCCAGATACAGACAGAAATCATGTGATACAGATCATAAAATTTCTCCTGAGCTGGATTTAATTAGAAATTGCTGGAACTATTTGGCATGCAAACAGCTGCTGTCAGATCTGCACAGCATTTCCCAGCCTTGGAACAGCTGTATATAGTTTTTCTTTCTCTTTCCAACTAGACCTATGTAGAAAACCTGTTATGTTCTGGCAAGAGCTTGGAGTTATTCTCATGAGCTAATCAGATCAGCTTAGACAATACATGAAAAAGATTTGAGTGTTTTATATTTAAACAATCCTTTATCCTTATTTTGTTGAAACTTTCTCAGAATGTTTTCAGTGTGAGCTCGTGAATTTTTTTGAAGGGAAAATATTTCAAAGCACCCTGGAAGCTCTAGCAGTATTGCAGAGGGTCTGTTACACTTTGAGCCGGTACAATTTTAGTACCCTTAAACTCATGTGAGCTGGAGGCACTCTTTAGCTCAGGCATTTGGAATGTGCTGCTAATTATAATGAGGTGAAGGGGCGAGGGATCTTTGAATTTTGTACTGAAAGGATAGACAATGCTTCTTGTCTTGAACAGTCACCATGCAAATGAATTGTGGTGGTCACAAGGATGAGAAGAGGGTGAATATTTCTGTGTGGTCCTCCCCACTACTGGGGAAACATTAATTTCAAACACATGCTTCACTGGTGATTAATAGTATTATATAGCCATGCCCAAGGGAATACAGGGTGTGTGTATGCGTGTGCAAATGTGCGCATGTGTGTGTGCATGCGTGCACACCCATAAAAGCTGTTCTGAAGAGTTCATGGGACTTTAAGATCTGCTATAGGAGTGGTTCTACTAGGGAAATTCAAATCCTTTCCCCCAAAAGCAACTCTAACAGTGGACAAAATGGTCAAACACAACCATTTCGCAGCACTCTAGAATCTGATCAAAAGCATGCAACTTGCTGAGAAGGGCTTATTCATGAGAACTACTGGATCTTGGTTAAGAACGGAATGAACCGGTGACTCTATTCCCAGGGGCTATTTCTAGCCTCCCAACTCTGTCAGTGTAGTAGCTCAACCAGGGCAGGCAGGGCATTCATATAAAACCCTCCAGCTTAACCGTTCCTGCAGAAAGGGTGTCTTCATCCTTTCTGGCTGCTGTAATAGGTTAGGAAGGTTGTAAACAACAGAAATTTATTTCTGGAGGCTGAGAAGATCAAGGATGAGGCACTGACAGATTCAGTGCCTTGTGACGGCACCCTTCCTGGTTCAGGGCCCTAAGAGTCCACTTACTGGCAAAGAGATTCATTTAATTTGGAGCATTACCAGTTAAATGGGCAACTTGGTGGTAAGTGAACAGGGAGGACCAGCAGCTCTGTTTGCATGAGATTGTGAACCCATGTGGGGCAAGCAGTATTCAGAAGAACAGGCAGAGAGTTAGCAGATATTTCTCGGATGTAAGAGAGCTTTAAAGGCTTGCTAAGCTCTGCCCTATGGTGGATTCTGCAGGCCGTATGCATGCACAGCAGAGATCAAAGCAGCTCATGCCACCATGCCACACATCCTTGGCAGATGCATCCTTGGCAGATGCATCCTGAATACAGGGGTGCAGGGTAGAGGGGAGGGAGCCAGTCATTGGCCCCTTCATTGAAGATTCTATGCACCACTAAAAACTTTGGACTCAATCCAACAGCAGTGAAATGTCACTTGGATTTTGAAAGAATCACTGTAGTAGCCACGTGAAATGGGGAGAAGATGAGAAACTAAAGTTGTATTCCTCAAACTGTGATGCCTTGTCCTTGAATAATAAAACTGTATCAGGATCATCCAGAGAGCCTACCAAAATGCAAATTCCTGTGTTCCAGCTCAGACTTACCGAATTAGAAGCATAATTCAGCAGTTCAGGGGTAGGGCCCAGGAATGGACATTTTTTACAAACATGGCAGGTGATTGTGATGCATCCTAAGTCGGAAGGTTAAAAACCAGGGAATTGAGAGGCAGAATGTTGGTCCAGGCGACAGAGGAGTTTGAAATTAGGAAGAAAAAAAGAATTGAAGTTTTTGAGCACAGAGGAAATATCATAGTAGTCTGGTCATTCTAACTGTAATATGTAAAATATTTATACCTTTTGGCAGCTGCAGCTTCCATTTTGAGTGATAAAATATCATAGCTTATTTAGATGCAATTATGAATTATGTATGTACCACACTAATTCCAATTAACAGTATATGGTCACTAAATTTAAAAATAAGAAGAAATTATAATTACTAATCAGCTTAAAATACACTATTATAATAATAAGATGTTTTATGTAAGCTTTTGAGTAATCAAAAATATACATACAAATATACACATCAGAATAAGAAAAAAGTCAACAGCATTACAATAAATCAATAAAACACAAAGGAAGATAACAAGAGAGGAAAATAATTATAATATATAGAGGAAACAATGAATAAAATGGCAATAGTAAGCCTTTTTATATCAACCACTTTAAATGGATTAAACTTCTCAATCAAAAACATAGAATGGCTGAATGAATAATAAACAGGACCCAACTATAGGCTATTTATAAGAGACTCTCTTTATATATAAGGACACACAAAGGCTGAAAATGAAGAGTTAGAAAAAGATATTCCATGAAAATGGTAACCAAAAGAAAGCAGGGTAGCTGTACTTATATCAGACTAAAGAAACATTGAGTCAAACCATCATAGAGACAAAAAAGACATAATATAATGATAACATCAATTCACCAGGAAAATATAACATTTGTAAAAATATATGTACCCAACATTAGAGTACCTATAGATAAAGTAAATATTGACAGAACTGAAGAGAGAAATTGATAGCAATATAAGAATAGTAGAAAACTTCAATATAACACTTTAATAACAAATAGAACATCCCAACAGAAAATCAATTAGGAAGTGGGAGACTTGAATAACACTATAGGCCAAACGGATGTTACAGACATATACAAAACATTCCATCAGCAGCACACTATATATTCTTCTCAGGTGCACACAGGAATTTTTCCAGGACAGATCACATGATAGACCACAAAATAACTCTTAACAAATTTAAGAAGATTAAAATAAACTAAGCATCTTTTCTAACCATAATGTCAAACTAGAAATCAATAACAGAAGGAAAATTAGAAAATTTACAAATATATGGAATTTACACAACATGCTTATGAAATGGGTCAACATACTTATGAAACAGGTCAAAAAGGGATAAAAAGTGAAATCAGAAAATATCTTGAGACAAATAAAACTAAAAACAAATGGTACTAAAACTTATGGGACGCAGCAAAAGTAGTTTTAAGGTGGTTTATAGTAATAAATAACTTCTTTAAGAAAAAATAACAATATGAAATAAACAATTTAACTTTTCACCTCAAGGAAATGGAAAAAGAAAAACAGGAAGAATAATAAAATAAATCTAACATTAGTAAAAGGAAGAAAATAACAAAGATTAGTGCAATAATAAATAAAAAAAGACCAGAAAAATAGAAAAAAATCAACAAAACCAGGAGGTTTTTTTAAAAGATAAAATTGACACACCTTTACTAGGCTAATAAAAAAGAAGACAACTCAATTAAATAAAATCAGAAATGAAAGAGAAGACATTATAATTGATGCTGCAGAAATGAAAAGGTCATATAAGACTTGTATAAACAATTATATATGCAACAAATTTGATAATCTCAATGAAAATGATAAGTACCTAGGAATATACAACTTACCAACACTGAATCATAAAGAAATAGAAAATCCAAACAGATCAACAATGAGTAAAGATATTGAGTTGATAATCAATAATTTTCCAACAAAGAAAAGCCCTGGAACAGATGGTTTCATTTATAAATTCAACCAAACATTTAAAGCAGAATTAACACATATCTTCTAAAAAGTTGAAGGGAAGGAACTCTTTCAAACTGATTTTATGAGACCAGCATTACCTTGACACCAAAGCCAGACAGACACAGCAGGAAAAGAAAGTTACAGGCCAACACTCTTGATGAACATAAGTGCAAACGTTTTCAAGAAAATTCTAGCAAACCAAATTCAACAACACACACAAGGATCACATACCACAATAATGGGGGATTTATCACTGTAATGTAAGGATGGTTTAATATACACAAATTAAGAAATGTGATCTACCACATTAACAGAATAAGGGATAAAAATCACTAGATTATCTCAATAGACCCAGAAAAAATATTTAACAAAATTTAATACACTTTTTGGATAAAAATGCTCAAGAAAATAGGTATAGAAGCAATTTATCTCAATATAATAAAGGCAATATATATTAAGCTTAAAGCTAATATATAATAACTGGTAAAAAGCTGAAAGCTTTTCTTATAAGATGAGAAGCAAGACAAGGATATTCACTCATGCCACTTCTAGTCAACATAGTACTGGAAGTTCTAACCAGAGCATTTAGAAAAGAAAATGAAATAAAAGGCATCTAAATCAGAAAGGAAGAAATAAAATTATCTGTTTGCAGATAACATGATCCTATTTGTAGGAAACCTTAAAGACTCCACCAAAAAGTTTTAGAACTAATAAATTCAGTAAAATCATAGGCCACAAAATGAGCACACAAAAATAAGTTTCTATACACTAATAATAAACCACTAGAAAATATAAAGAAAACAATTCCGTTTAGAAAAAAAATTAAGAAAACAATTCCATTTAGAATAGCATCTAGAAAAATAAGTGAGAAAACGATTCCATTTAGAATAGCATCAAAAAGAATTAAGTACTGTGGAGTAAACATAACCAAGGAAGTTGGACTTGTACAGTAAATACTATAAAACATTAACACAAGCAATTAAGAGAGACACAAATAATGGAAAGGCATTCTATGTTTATATATTGGAAGATATATATCTTCTTATCTTGACATTGGTCTTGACAATGATTTTTTTAATATGGCACCAAAACATAGGCAACAAAAGTAAAAATAAGCAAATGAGATTATATCAAGCCAAAAAGCTTGCACAGAAAAAGAATAAGCAAAATGCAAATACAACCTATGGAATGAGAGAAAAACATTTGCAAATCATATATCTGACATGGGATTAATTTCCAAAATATAGAAATAACTTCTACAAATCAATAGCCAAAAAGAAAACCCAAATGGATAATAATGTTGGATAAAACCCAATGGATAAAGAAAATGTGATACATAAATACAGTGAAATATTATTCAACCTTAAGAAAGAAATCCTGCTATATGCAACAATATAGATGAACCTATGGAACATTATGCTGAGTGAAATAAGCTAGTCACAGCAGGACAAATCCTGTACAAGTCCACTTAATATGAGGTATCTATGATAATAAAACTTATAGAAACAGAGAATACCATAGTGGTTGCCAGGGGCAGGTAGGTGGGGAAAATGAGAAGTTGTTGCTCATTTGAAGAGTATGAAGTTATAGTTACACAAGTTCTAGAATAAGTTCTAAAGATCTGCTGTAGAACATCGTGCCTATAGTTTACAATACAGTATTGTGCACTTCAAACTTTATCAGGATGGTAGAGCTCACATTTCAAATTCTTACCACACACAAGCTGGACACAGTGGCTCACGCCTGTAATCCCAGCACTCTGGGAGGCTGAGCCAGGCGGATCATCAGGTCAGGAGATCAATAACATCTTGGCTAACATGGTGAAACCCGTCTCTACTAAAATACAAAAAATTAGCTGGGTGTGGTGGTGGGTGCCTATAGTCCCAGCTACTCAGGAGGCTGAGATGGGAGAATGGTGTGAACCTGGGAGGTGGAGCTTGCAGTGAACCGAGATCACGCCACTGCACTCCAGCCTGGGTGACAGAGTGAGACTGTGTCTCAAAAATTAATAAATAAATAAATAAAATTCTTACCCCACTCCACCCCCCCGACACACACATGCAAAAACATAAACAAAGAGAGGCAAGGAAGCATTGGAGGGTGTTGGGTTGAATATGTCTACTACCTTGATTGTGGTGATGATACAGGTATGTGTATATGACCTGTGTAAGTTTTCAGGATGGAAATGGTGTCACTTGCATCAAATCCTAACAAAAAAATAAGTGAAAGCAGGAGTTTAAGAAGGGAGGGCCCTCACACACATATGCCTATGATAAGAATTAGTACAAAGCCTCTCTGGAAGACTCTTGTACACATAAGCCCATAACAGAAACTTTTGCTGAAGTTTTTCCTTCCCTCAATTTCTTTGGATATGTCTATGATTCCCATAACCCACATGTCCCGGATTTGCAAATCCCCTGTGCACTTCTGAGTAAGCTCATTATCTTGAAGAATCTATCTCTGTTTGTTATTTAGGTGAGCAGTCCAAACTCATCAAACAGTACACATTAAATATATGCAGTTTTTTTATTTTTTATTTATTTATTTTTTGAGACGGAGTCTCGCTCTGTCGCCCAGGTTGGAGTGCAGTGGCCGGATCTCAGCTCACTGCAAGCTCCGCCTCCCGGGTTCACGCCATTCTCCTGCCTCAGCCTCCCGAGTAGCTGGGACTACAGGCGCCCGCCACATCGCCCGGCTAGTTTTTTGTATTTTTTTTAGTAGAGAGGGGGTTTCACCGTGTTAGCCAGGATGGTCTCGATCTCCTGACCTCGTGATCCGCCCGTCTCGGCCTCCCAAAGTGCTGGGATTACAGGCTTGAGCCACCGCGCCCGGCCATATGCAGTTTTTTACATATTAATTATATCTCAATAAACCTGCTTTAAAAAGCATAAATGACTGTACTAGTTTTTTATTGCTATTGTAACAAATTACCACAAACTTAGTGGCTTAAAAAAACAAAAATCTATTATCTTAGAGTTCTGGAGGTGAGATGCCCAACACAGCCTCTTAAGAATTCATTTCCTTGTGTTTTCCAGCTTCTAGAGGCTGCCCATATTCTTTGGCTAATGGCTCTTTCCATTTTCAAAGCCAATAGTGGTGAGTTCAGTCATTATGACTGATTACACTAAGCCCTCCCAGTAATTTGTTATTACACTTGGCCTGCCCAAATTACCCTAGCGGATGATACAGCCACTGTATTGTGAGGAAATGCAAGGCTGCCCCATGGAGAGGCCCGTATTTTAAGGGCTGTATGTTAAGTTCAACTGATTAGCAACCTTAATTATATCTGCAACCCTAATTCCTCTTTGCTATATAATGTGACCTATTCACCAGTTCTGGGAATTAGGACATGCACATCTTTGGGAGGCCATTATTCTATTCTATATTCTGTATTTGAAAGGAATGTATTGGTTATAGGAAAAGATTAGCAAAAAAGATGGGATATCAGTGGTCATTTCATAGATTTAAACACATATTACAGTATATACTGTATCCATTACATATGTGAATCTCATATATAATACTAGAAAAGACCATAGAAGAAGTTGAAAGTATGAAATCAATGTCTACTTAGCACATCCTGGATGCAGAAACTTGGTTGAGTTTCTTACCCTTTGCTCTCAACCCTGCCCATGGCTTAATTTTCAGTTGTAAAATGGATATTCCTATTAGCTAATAAGAATAGTACCCAGCTCACATACATTGTTATCATAGATCTTTCTTTCCCTGCATTCACTATATACCTATTATCCTGACACTCATACACAATAGCATTTGCCCTAAGTTTTTATATTTTAATTAAAATGTATTTTATATATATACATATGTGTGGGTGCATATATATGCATATGTGTATATATATACATACGTATACAAATATACACATATTTGTGTATATATACACATATATATACACACACATATATATACACTATATATCTATATACATACATCTATATATAATACATATCTATAAACACACATACACACACAGGGCAAATGCTAATGTGTATGGGTGTCAGGATAATAGGTATATAGTGAATGCAGGGAAAGAAAGCTCTATGATCACATTGTATGTGAGCTGGGTACTGTTCTTATTAGCTAATAAGAATATCCATTTTACAACTGAAAATTAAGCCATGGGCAGGGTTGAGAGCAAAGGGTAAGAAACTCAGCCAAGTTTCTGCATCCAGTAAGAAGAACCTATAAGTTTTATCCTAGAGCTAACGTTGTAAATCACAGTAGAATTTTACCTCTCATTTAAAGGATAACTTTTAATATGTGACAATGCATTTTGATAAATGGCCACAATACTATTTCCCATCCATTTGCTCTGCTTACGTGTTTTGGAAACTCCTCCCATTGAGAGATGGTATCTCTGTTCCCTCCACTTGTATATGGGCAGACTTGCGATTGACAGCAAAAGTGACAGTATGTGATTTCTAGGTCATAAAAAATACATCTTGAGTCTGATTCTCTTGAGAGTCTCTCCCTTGGAATTCTCTCTTTTGGAGCTCAGGCACTGTATTGTAAGGAGGTGTAAGGGTGCCCCACGGAGAGGCCCATATGGAGAGGAACTCACAGCACCAACTTGCCAGCCAAGTGAGTGAGCTATTTACGTGAAGTCATTCAGCGCCAGGTGAGCCACCTGGATAATGCTGCATAGGGCACTGTTGTCTCCATATTTGTCATGAAAATAAGTAATTGATATTTTCAGTTTTTAAATTACAGAGATGCTTCTTATGTAACAATAATGAACTGGAATAGGATGACTCTCTGTTTCTAAAGTCAAGTAATTGACTCTATTCCTTCTTTCCCCTCTAGAAATGACATTTTCTGGCAGTTTGGTATGGTAGTGGGAAGAAAAGCAAGGGCCGTCACCTGATGGAGTATGTTTGGAATGTGTGATCCTCCTCCACTGAAGAGTGCATTGTAGGGTCTGACAGCAGAGTTCCTCTCGCTCAATCATGTGAGGCCTGAGTCTAGGGACTTGGTGTCTTCCCCTTGAGGCCTCCCCCAAAGGGTTAATAGTGAAATGAAGGCCATAATCAGGTTATTAATTTAAGGTATTAAAATAGTGCTTTTCAACTCTGTCACACATTTGATTCACCTGGGAAGATGTAAAAAGTGCTGATGACTGGGTGCTGCTCCCATACCCAAATGATTCTGATTTAATTGGTTTTGGGTGGGGTCTGAGGGTTACTATGTTTTAAAACTTCCCCAGGTGATTATAATGTGCACCCATGTGTAAGGACCACTTGTTTAGTGCTTAAAAAGAGGATTCTAAAATGAGCAAAAGAGGAAATAAGGATTAATTGACGGAGATAAAAAAAAAAAAGTGCCTGGAGCATTTGCAGAGTAGTAGAATTCTCCATAGGCATGAAGCAGACACACCTGACAGCAATAACTTAACTGAAGCATACTCTGAGAGTGGCCCTGTGGTCTAAGAAGAATGTGTGCTCAGAGTTCCCAGTTAAGGAATCCGGGAGTGGCCAACCCAGCGTTTCATTCCTTATCTGTGAGGAACATCTGAATCTCTAGCTCATCTTGTGAAATGCAGGCTGTACAGGGGTCTAGGCCTGTTGTTTTGGGTTAAATGAAAGTGGCCAGGTGGAGGTTGCTAGGGGGAGGATGCTAAGTGAAAATGCTGTATAAATCACATGCTTTTTACAAGTGGTTGTGGTTCTCCTGTCCAGCCTGCTGCCACTGAACTGCCCTGTATGTAAGTCTCCTCAATGAACCCTATGTCTTCTTTGCTGGCTCCAGGTCTCTTCTTCAGCCTCTAGAATGTGGTACCATCCCTACCGAAGTCAACAGGGGTCTAGCATGACAACGAGCAAGGCAGCAGAGCCTGGTGTCTATTTGTGTGCTTCCAGCTGGTTTTCTGAAATGTCCCTGTGGTAGTTGCTGGGACAACTCCCCTAAATCCAGTTATCCTCTCCTTCTGAGCTTATATAGATTGAATTTGGGGCCCTGTTATGCTTTAGTGGGGCCATAATACTAGTACTGGCCAATGGGGTGAGAACTCGAGCATTTATTTGCAGGTTTTGGATTCTCCAGAATGTTTATTTACTTTTTTCCTTTCTGGCATGGACATAAGCAACATTTGAAATGTGGCTGTTCCATCAGCACGGATCACAAGCCATTATACAGAATCAAAAATGACTACCAACCTCTGTCATTTATACAGTGTGAGGGAGAAATAAATTTCTGCTTCAAGCCACTAAGATTTTGGAATTGTTTGTTACTGAAGCATAACCCATAATATACTGACTAATACAGAATGCAAGCAAAATGAGCATGCATTTTTCTACAGAGAATGAGGAAGCAGAATTCCTATCCTTCTGCAGTCAAGTTATGCCCAGGATTCCTTTAAGGAAAACAAGAGAACAGAGAAAAGACAGAATTTTCAGTTCATGCTTCATGAATTAAAGCAACATGCTTTTGCTTCAAGTCAGAGAGCTGAGTATTTTATTTTATTTAGAAACCAGTGTTTGGATCCTGGCAGTTTTCCCCTAAGGGTAAATTGGATACTATGCCAAGTTCACACTCATGGAATTAATTGACTGCTCGACTTTCAACACAAGGTATCAAAGCCTTCCACATTAGTGACCCATGTAAAACAAACCTTACCACATGGTCTGTGGTTTTCAAGAAGTCTTCTATGAAATGAACTACTCAATATAAGTTTACTGCAGGGGGTGGGAGGAAACGGAAAAATGCATGTGCACTTAGAATGGGCCTTTGTGTGTTTTCTTTCTTCTAATTTTATATCCAAGGGCATTTTTTTCAAAACTTTTTGGTATTCAAAAGTCAACATTATTTGGCAGAACTTATTTTAGTCACAGGCTTATTCCTAGTGTTGGAGCACAGAAGAAACCAGTTCTTTTAAAAATAAAGCCTACATGTAGAATCCCCATTGTTTGTGCATTTTTGATCAGTTTACTGAACTTCTGATGGTCCTCTTTGCCATGTAAATGCTTAAGGTCGTCTTCAGGCCCAGCCTGCTTCGTAAAGATTCATTCTGTGTCTATTTCCTGTTCAGTTATTTTCTGGGGTCCTCTTTTTCAGGACTGTCTTTGGAGAAGCTTCACATTCATTCTTGAAGGCAGATGCACAGCTATGGCAGAATATCTTGTGGTGTTTATGTCTGCATTTTCTACCCAATATTTCCTTTTTCCCCTTTTACATTAAAGAAGGCTCACAGACAGGACTAAGAGCAGGAAAGACCTCTGATCTCTGACATTTAGTGGTTAAGACAAAATATGTGACCAGAAGCAGGAGGGAAAATGAAGCTTCCCTCTGAACTTACAAAACTACAAAAGATGTTCCTGATTGGAAGAAAGAAGAAAAGGGGAGACTTTTAAAATATAGTGAATTAATAGATAATTTGAGGTCTAATACTGGCAACAGATCAGGAGATGATTTTTGTTGAAAAGACAGTTCGTTATTCATAGTTTTTCCCAAAGGGAAGTAGGGGGCCCAAACAGGGCAGGGTTGATTGGGGGCAGAGAGATGGGGGGAAATGGGGCAAGAGGTTTTATCATGGTTTCTAATGAAGAAACAGGCTAAGCAGAGTCAACTGATTTAGGATGGCTGGTCTGAATAATTTTAGCAGGCTCTGGGGCATAAGGACTGTCCCTGGTGGTCCGGCACTTGGCTCTGGGGTGACTAGGACCAGTGGATAGTGGCCCAGAGTATAAGAGGCCAGTCCAATAAAAAAGGTGGTTGGGGTATGGGCTCCTTATTGGTTTATTTGTATTTCACAAAGCATACCTATGGGCAAGTTGCTTACTGTCTGTAGGCATTGGCTAACCCTGGGAGGAGCAGGGCTAGCAGGACCCTAGATATGACAGCATCGGATACAAAAAATAAAAGCCATTGTTATTTCAAGAAGGGTTTTTCTCTCTAATTTTTTATATCAGTAAGACCCAAGACAGATATGCAAGGCCCCAGAGCAGAAAGAGCTGCATTAGTTACGTATTGCTGTGTCAAAAATTACCCCAAGACTTAGCAGCTCAAACCAACAAAGGTTTATGATATCACAGTTTTAGTGGGTCAGGATCTAAATTTGCTTTAACTGGATCCTTTGTTCAGGGCCTCTTACAAAGCCTCTATCAAGATGTTGGTCATGGCTGCAGTCATTTCGCATCTTGGCTGGGGGATGATCTGCCGCCAAGCTCATTCGCATGGTCACTAGAAGGGTTCAGCTCTGCTGAGCTGTTGGATTGAGGGTTCCTTTCTTGCCATGTGGGTCTTTCCCTAGGTCAGCTCACAACATAGCTGCTGGTTTCCATCAGTGAGCAAGCAAGAGAGCAAGAGAGGGAGAACAAGGTGGAAGCCAGCATTTTCCATAACCCAATGTCAGAAGTGACAGCCCATCACTTTTGCTATATCATGTCTATTAGAAGTATCAGCAGATCCTTTCCACAGTCAAGGAGAGCATGGATACCAGACTGCCTCCCACGTGGACTAGGGTTTAATTTCTTGGCATTGTATCAGGGAAGCAGTAGATCCCACACAGCCTCTCTGCATCAGGACATAAACAAACTTGGAAAGATGCCACTACCCAAGTATAGGACACAAAGTCCCAGTCCCCAGGCCTGATTGCCCACACAAGCCAAAATTATGGATATTTCAGAAAACACCTGAGTGACTTAATAATTAGACCCTTCTCCCTTCCTCTGAAAATATGTCAACCTCTTGGAACTTTGAGATGGCATGAGGACTGGGGAGGTGATTCACTAAGGTGACCAAATGTGGACACCAGGACACATTTGAGAATACTTATAATGATATGGTTTGGCTGTGTTCCCACCCAAATCTCATCTTGAATTGTAGCTTCCGTAATCCCCATGTGTCATGGGAGGGACCTGGTGGGAGTTAATCGAATAATGGGGGCAGGTTTTTCCTGTGCTGTTCTCGCCATGGTTAATAAGTCTCAGGAGATCTGGTGGTTTCATAAAGGGTAGTTCCCCGCACATGCTCTCTTGCCTGCCACCAGGTAAGATGTGCCTTTGCTCCTCCTTCACCTTCCGCCATGATTGTGAGGCCTCCCCAGTCATGTGAAACTGTGAGTCCATTAAACCTCTTTTTCTTTATAAATTACCCAGTCTTGGGTATTTCTTAATAGCAGTATGAAAATGGACTAATCCATATAATTATGCTAGGGTAAGCCAGGACTGTCCCAGGCAAACCAGGACTTAGGATCATCCCAGGACTAACCTGAAAGAAGATAAATTTGTTTCTGCTATCCTGCTAAGGGAGGTCCAAAATGGAAATTAAGTTGATGTGTGGAAAATAAAGTTCTGAACTGCAAGCATACCTGCCATGCAATCCTTCCCTTTGTAAGGATTTCATTACTAATCCTTACTGGGAAATATTTGTTGGGAGAAGATGTTGAGGAAGTTGCAAATGTGCCAATATCACATTTGATCACATTAATCACAATAATCACACTTGATCATCCTGGCAATGGTCTGTAGTCCTATTCCCTTGCCAGATAATATCTTTATATCCACCATGCCTGAGTGTGGAGTCATCCCACTCCTTTCTCACTCTAGCTCTGTAGTCTCTAGGTTATACAAATGCTTCTGAGGTAGAGTTAGGTCAGATCAGGACCATTGAGGAGTCTGCATACCCTTCCAGCCATATAGGGAGTGTAGTTGTATCAGGCAGAAATGGTTCTCCTTGCTGGTTAGCACTGGCTAGCACCAGAATCATGCTACAAATCCTCCTAAATTCTTTTCCTTAAGGAGAGGTATTTCATCATCGGGTATAAACACTGAGTTTATCACCATACAGACAAAAACATAACATCTTTCATTTGCATGTATGGATGTTTAAGACTTTTAAAATGTCCAGTCTGTAAGAATGAGCAGATGGCGGGTTAACGGTGAACACAGGTGTGTGCTTAATACAATTTCATGATTTCATTAGCAAATCATCTCAGTTGTCACTCCCAGTACACTTCTTTGGGTAAGAAACAAATACTCGTGATTAGTAGTTATTTGATATGAAAATCCTTTTCAGGGACTTTCATGCTTGCGGTTTGTAGATGTGAGACACTTGTATTTTGCACCAATATATATTTTTAAATCCAAGATGTGATATAAAATAAACTAACTTGTTGAAAATCCAAAGGATTTTTTAAAATCTAGAGTTTATTCTTTTTATTCTAATACCAGGAGGAATTAGAATCTCCATTAGTGTTTTTGATGGAGTCTCGCTCTGCCACCCAGGCTGGAGTGCAGTGGTGCGATCTTGGCTCACTGCAAGCTCTGCCTCCTGGGTTCACACCATTCTCCTGCCTCAGGCTCCTGAGTAGCTGCAACTACAGGTGCCCACGACCGCGCCCAGCTAATTTTTTTGTATTTTTAGTAGAGATGAGGTTTCACTGTGTTAGCCAGGATGGTCTTGATCTCCTGACCTCGTGATCCGCCCACCTCGGCCTCCCAAAGTGCTGGAATTACAGGCATGAGCCACTGCGCCCAGCATTCATATCTCTATTCTAAATCTTTAGTCTCACCAGGAAAGTCCCTGCATCTTCTATTGTTTCTTTTCATAAAGATGACATAGTGATAATATTTGCTGGGAGATTTGTGACTGTCCACTATGACTGACATTAATAGACTAGTTTTCTCGATTATTACTTTGCTTTTATATTACATTCCATTTCAGTTTTCTGTGGACATGCTTTATACACAGCACTAAATCTGCAGAGTTTGTATAGAGTTTGTATGAGCCTGTGTCTTTAAACTCTTGACAATTCTGAAGATATTCAATATTTGCTATAAAGATCCTGAGAGGGGAATGATGCCAAGTATTTTTATGTATTTTTGAGCAGCAGAATTCATAGAGAGTTTGAGTGCATTTCTTTAAAAGAAATTAATTGTCTCCTTTAGCTAGGATGTATAAAATATGGATATTCTGTTTGGTCATTCATAGAATATTATAAATAGATACCATGTAAAGCATTATTTTCTTTGTCTGACTGATGTTGGTGCCAGGAGTAGCTTCAGAAAACAGTCCTCAAAATGTGTTTCTGAGATTGAGTTGCTCATAATATCGGGTGAGGACTCGAATAACCTTGTTTTGGGGGGAAATAGGACACCAGTAATCCATGGCACGCAGTTCCATGGTAATAATTCAAATTATTACCTGTGGTAGCACAGAGTGAAATATACATGTGGGGTGGGACATTGGAAGATCAAGTGGCTGTGGCATTGAGGCACTATGGCAGCTGTAGTAATTGCAAAGTTTGCAGTCACACCTGGTATGACAGAATGGCATTGTTCCATATCCCTTCACTAACTCCCACTGGGATGAAGCATATTTCCCATCCCCACTGACTTTGGACTTGGCCACATGTCTTGCTTTGGCCAATGGAAACTGAGCAAATGAGAGGTAAACAGAGATATTTCTATAGTTTGAATGTGTCCTCAAATTTTATGTGTTGAAAACTTAATTTCTAAAATCATGTGTTGACTGGAGGTGGGGCCTGTAGGAGGTAATTACAATTAGATAATTAGGTAATTAGAATTAGTCACAAGGATGGGATCTCCATGATGGGACTAGCTTTATAAGAAGAAGAAGAAGGGAGAGCTGAGCTGATATACATGCTTGTTCCCTCTCACCATGTGATGCCTTCTGCCACATTATGAAGCAGTAAGAAGGCCCTCACCGGAAGCCAAGTAGATGCAGATGTCATGCTCTTGGACTTCCCAGCCTCCAGGAGTATGAACCAAAATAAATGACCTTTCCTTTAAAAATTACCCAGTCTGTTGTATTTTGTCATAGCGACAGGAAATAGACTAAGATAGGTATTAAATAAATTGTGCAGTATAACTCACATCTGCACCCCCAAGATTACTATGAGAAGAGCTTGTCCCAGGGCTGGGTGCAGTGGCTCACGCCTGTAATTCCAGCACTTTAGGAGGCCGAGGTGGGCAGATCATGAGGTCAGGAGATCAAGACCATCCTGGCTAACACGGTGAAACCCCGCCTCTACTAAAAATACAAAAATTAGCTGCGCGTGGTGGTGGGCACCTGTAGTCCCAGCTACTCGGGACGCTGAGGCAGGAGAATGGTGTGAACCCAGGAGGCAGAGCTTGTGGTGAGCCGAGATTGCACCACTGCACTCCAGCCTGAGCAACAGAGTGAGACTCCATCTCAAATAAATAAATAAATAAATAAAAGAAGAGCTTGTCCCTGCTAGCTACTGATTCTTCAGCCTGGTTCTCAGGATAAGACAATTGGGATAGACGCGAGCCTAAGCTAAGGCCAAACACAGCTCAACTTCAACCCAAACCAAGGTCACTTCAGCCAGTCCTCAGACCTGTAGTTGACAAAAGTAAATGCTCTGTTATAAGCCATTGAGTTTGCGGGGGTGCATTGTTACAGGGCATTCATTGACAACTGACTATCACACCTGGCTTCTTCTTATTGCACTACATATACGAAAAATATCTGCTTAAGAACATGCATGGAGAACCAGAAGCCCCCAGTGATAGTTTTTAAGTAGTCTTTTATCTTGTGCAGACTCAGGGCAGATACAGTGAGCATCAAGCTATGGTTTGAATGCTTGTGTTCCCCCAACATTCGTATGTTGGAATCTAAACTTCCAAGATGATGGCATTAGGAGGTGGCATTTTCAGAAGGTGATTAGATCACGATGGCAAAGCCCTCATGAATGGGGTTAATGACCTTAAATAAGTGACCCAAGAGACCTCCCTTGCTCTTTCTACCATGTGAGAACACAGGGAGAAGTTGGCATCCTGCAACCTGCAAGAGACCCCTTGCCAGAACCTAACCATGGTGGCATCCAGATTTTAAAGCCTCTAGAACTATGAGAAATACATTTCTGTTTTTTTGTAAGTTATTCAGTTTATGATACTTTCTTATAACAGTTCAATGGACTAATAGTCTTACTGTAAGGGTTTCAGAGATGTAGGGCCAATTCAATGCTAAAAACTGTCTCTTACTCTAAGTGGAAATTGATGTGGAGAAGGATTCAGAGAGGTAAAAGTGACAGTGCATGCTGCCTGCCTGTGCCTGCATATTGAGATCTCCACTAATTGCCTGCTCCATTCTGTCATTCATCCATATTCCGGAAACCCAGCCTTGCCTGCCCTCTGCTTTCCAAACCTCATTCATTATACTTTCTCTCAGAACATGTTTCTTTTCATCATATCCAACCTCTCTCTCCTCTTGTCCAGGATTTCGGTTATATGAAACTGACAGGAGATATTGAGCTATGATTTCCGGCAGTAAGTGAATTTCTCATTGAAAACTCCAAAGCTTGTAAAGGTCCCGTGAACTCCTTAAGTGTAGGGGCTATGTCTGAACTCATCTTTGAGTTCTTAAGTCTTATACCAGTCTCTGCAATTCACAGGAGCTTAATCAATCAGCTCCTGTAAATTTTTCCCCCATGGGGAGAGAAGTTTAACATCTGCTATATTTTTCAAATATATCTGTAAAAAAAGCAAAAAAAAAAAAAAAAAGTTTTTGTGTGGCTATAGTTTGAGATAAATCTCTGAAGGGTTAAGTATGTGTTATTAAAAACTCCAGATTTGCAAAACCACAATGAGATACCATCTCAAACCAATCAGAATGGTTATTACTAAAAAGTCAAAACATAATAGATGCTGGTGAGACTGTGGAGAAAAACGAACACCTATACACTGTTGGTGGGAGTGTAAATTAGCTCATCCATGTGGAAGACAGTGTGATGATTCCTCAAAGACCTAAAAACAGAGATATCATTTGACCCAGCAATTCCATTAATGGGTATATACCCAAAGGAATATAAATCATTTTCTTATAAAGACACATGCATATGTATGTTCATTGCAGTACTATTCACAATAGTAAAGACATGGAATCAGCCCAAATGCCCATCAATGATAGACTAGATAAAGAAAATGTGTACTTATCTGCCATGGAATGCAATGCAGCCATAAAACAAACAAACAAACAAGCAAACAAAACAAGATCATGTCCTTTGCAGGAACATGGAGAGAGCTGGATGCCATTATCCTTAGCAAACTTATGCAGGAGCAGAAAATCAAACACAGCATGTTCTCACTTATAAGGGGGAGTTAAATATTGACAGTACATGGACACAAAGAGGGGAACAACAGACTGTGGGGCCTATTGGAGGGTGGGGGGTAGGAGGAGGGAGAGGATTAGGAAAAATAACTAATGGGTACTAGGCTTAATACATGGGGGATGAAATAATCTGTACAGAAAACCCCCATGACACAAGTTTACCTAAATAACAAACCTGCACATGTACCCCTGAACTTCAAATAAGAGTTAAATTAAAAAAAAAGAAAAAAGAAAGATAGAATTTTATTTTTAATAATGGTAGATTGAATTACTTAGAGTAACCCCTTCTCTGAAAACAAAATGCTGAGAAAAAAAAAACCTTCCAGATTTGGTTGAGGTCCTGGTCCTACTGGACTGCCCTCTCCTCTCCCCTGCAACTCTCCTGAAGCATTTATGTAAATGTTGCTCATTCTCCTGCCCTCCACGTGCCTCCGGGTTGGGAAGAAGGCTGTTTCTTCTCACTTCTCATCGCCACTTCCAAACTACTATGTCTCTACTCTTTACTGCCAAATTTTTGATGATTCGATTTGCCCACAGGAGTAGGACACAGACTGGAAATGTAGGCTGAGTTAGCGCATAAATGACCCTGTGGATCATGCTATGGATTTAGGATTTTATTCTGTAGGGAGCTATTGAAAATGTTGATCAGTGGCATGGCACGATCAGATTTGCCTTTTGGAAAGATAATTCTGGTGGTGTGTGAAAGCTGAGTTTGAGGGGGTTCACACAGAGCAGGGAGCAGCTAATATGCTATTCAAACAATTAAGTTCAGGCTTTAATGTGGCATTGAAACTGAAGAAGAGAGGATAGATTCAAAACCTATTTAAGAGGCTCAAAACCTAGCACTTGCCGTGTTGTACCCTAAAGGCTCTTTCAGTTTTCATCGATACCTTCTCCCCCGATTCAGACAACTTGTGAGTGTGTGGCTTGGTAGAAGCATCTGCATGCCAAAACAGGATCCTCATATTCTCTGACTCTTGTCCATCTCTGAACCCATTCCTACACAGTCTCTATTGGACATCTTCTTCCCTCAGAATGAATTCTCTAAGACTTACATTACATGAGTTAAAGTCATATTCATTTAATGTTCTGATAGTTAATCCTCTTCTCTATGAAATATCAGTCGATACTTAGGAAGAGGAAAGCATGTTTTGTGTTAAAGTAAAAAAATGGCAAACACAATTTCTCCTTAGCTAATGAATAGTAAGATGTGTATAAAAGAATATCTCAAAAATGGTTTCTCTCAAATTAAACATTAAATGTAATAGCAAAAGAAAATAATGGAAAAGTAATAATTCACTTTGGTTACATTGTTTATATTACACATGATCAACAGTGTGGAAGTTGCTGTGGTTCATAAATAGTCTCCATATGGTGTCAGATTATTCACTCTGTCTAGCAATCTGCAAACAATTTTCTCACACGATGCCAATTTTTAAACATACTAAATATGAGAGGTTTACCCAAACACATGAATCTGTACACTTTTTTTGAGATAACATAACTTGTTTAATGTCATGGAAATTCACCTACAGATTTATTCGAAATAATATTTCTGTATTTATATACGACTTCATTCTGAAATTGTATCTCTTTTTTTGAGATAACACAGTTTGTCTAATATTGTGGGAATTTACATCCAGATTCATCTGATGTTTTATTTTAAGTTAAAAAATGCAGGTTCTCAACAGAACTGATTGTAGTCCTTATTCACATTGTATAGCACCTTGCTGCCATTGTGCTAGAAATCAGGGAGAACATACCTCAAAGCCAAGGCGAGCAGCAGACCATCCTGATAGGTCCCATTGAGGGGCGAAGATCTTCCCAATGCTGCCGAGTGCCTTGTGGGAAACTAGGAGAAAACCAAGCCTCTATTTGCATGAATAAAATCTCCATATGGCTTCAAGAAGCTGTGCATGTGTGTGTTTTTAAAGTAGTTTGCTCTTTCCCACGATCATAGGAAGAAGATCATGCTTTAAGAATTTCAGTTTATAATAGCCATGCAGCTGTGGTTTAAAAAAATCAATAGTTGTGTGTGTGTGTGTGTGTGTGTGTGTGTATATATAAAGAAGGCAGATATTGAAAGAAAACAAGTCAAGGGACAGATAAAATTATGTCAAACAAAACCCAAAGGTGCGTTATGTAATGACAGAACTTTGGTAACTTTTGCACAACTTACTTTGAAAACCTTGAAGGGAAACTTCAGTGTAGAAAACCATCACCCTTCCCTCCTTGCCATACTCTCTCTGTAGGGGTGGAAAGGGCTACAGAAAGTCCCTATTGTTTTTGTGTGTGTTGTTCACTGTTTTCTATTGTCCCATCCACTCATTCCACACTACCTACAAGGACCAGCTGTGGCTCTCTAGTCATGAGACAGAATCCACAAGGGACACACATCCCTGGGGCACGGCTAAGACTAAGGTGAGGAGAGTGAGGTTGCTGGTCTTTGTGCTGTAGTGGGTTGAATAGTGGTCCCCAAGAAGCCCGTCCAAGTCCTAACCCCTGGAACCTGAGAATGTAACCTTATTTGGTCAAAGTCTTTGCAAATGGAATTAAGCATCTCCAGATGACATCATCCTGGATTAAGACTGGGCCCTAAATCCAATATCAGGTGTCCTACCAGAGGAAGGCAGAGGGCAGGCTGACACACAGAGATGCAGGGAGGATGGCCATTTGATTAAAATGAAGGCAGAGATTGGCCTGATGCCACCACAAGCCAATGAACACCAAGAGCCACCAAAAACTGCAGGAAGCAAGGAAAAATCCTCTCCTGGAGGCTTCAGAGGGAGTGTGGCCCTGCCAACACCACAATTTCAAATGTCCGGCCCCCCAGAACCATGAGAGAATAAATTTCTAATATTTTAACCCACCTAGTTGTTTGTGATAACTTGTCATGGCAGCCCTTAGAAGCTAATATAGGTACAAAATATGAGAGTGCCAAAAAACCCTGTAATCAACAGAAACAACATTTTGATGCAATCTTTCTTAAAAATTAAAATTAATGTTTAAAAAGCCAAACTCATTATAAACAACATGTAGAAACTACAAACACAGATAACATCCATGAGGTCATAGCAGGGATGGCCATGACCATCCTGGGTGCCCCGGGTGGGCTGACCACAGTAGGTTAATAACTTGGGACTTTTTAACAGAACTTAAGCAAAGAACAAATGGTTCCACTTTAGTAGAGGCCAAACCCCCCATGGGAGAAGGAGAATAACCATAGCTGCACCCAGTATCTTTCCTATGCTTCGGTTCCAGCTATGCCTGGTTCACACACCACAAGACAAAAGCTCTGAAGTGAGCCAAAGCTACAGTGGAGGACTAGCAAAGATTTTGTTTAACCTCAAGTGCTCTGAGACAGGCTTGGTAGGAGTTACTTCCTCTATGTGGCTACATTTCCTTTAGGTTTATGGTTCTAGCACCTGCCTTCCTGGTTTCTTCTGCCTCTGACTTCGCTGACATCCTTCCAGCCCATCTTAGAGTCTGGCCAAAGCTGGGAGCTTCAGAAATGAACTGATTCTAAATGGAGGAACTGCCTTCAGTGGAAACCAGCTGTTTGTGCTCTTCCATGATCTTCTATATGGAACATGAATCTGTCTTCCTGGCCCTCCTAAATCGTCATGGGGTCCCACTAAAGAATGAGGCTCAGAGCCTGGTGAGCTACCTGACAGGTGGAGGGTCTGCTGTTCAAGAGCAGGCAATGTTCTCACCATCAGAGAGATGCATCACATCCACTGGTCAAGATTGCATCACTCATGTCTAGAGAGACACAGGCTCTACCAAGAGCTCCATCTCCAGTTCAATTGTATTTCTAAGCGCCTACTGAACTCTTCCAATATACCAGGCATTGTGGCAACTTGGAGCAATGGGGAGAGAGAGGAATGGGATAAAGTCACCAAAAAAAGTGAAAATATCTAGTAATAACTCCCAAACGCCCAAGGACAGTGGGCATACAGGAAAGAAGGAAAGGTCTACATGAGTGACTATAGGAGGCTTAGGTAGCCTTATTTCTCCCTAGGACTCTTTCCATAGCTACAAGCTGTTTCCTTGGATTATTCAAAATATGCCAAAGATCTCCCATGGCTCTTTTCTACCTGTGGAGACAAGTAACAAATTCTGAAATGTCTCTATAACTTGTCATGACTTAAAGTCAAGCCACAGAAAGGAATCAAGACCTGCATGATCTTTGCATTCCAATAATCAGTGACTGTAACTTACCACCTTTTTCTATAATACAGCTGGAGGGAATGATTTTCACTTGCGATTTTAGGGCAGGTTTTTTTTTTTAATGTATGGTGCACACATTTCAATTACTGATGATATCCTGTATTAAAATCTCTGCAGATAACGGTGGGAAATGCAGTAACTAATCTGAACTTTCAAGGCCATGAAGCTGAGTATCCAAGTATCTGGACCTAGTCTTTAAGTCCAGATGTGAGTGGGTGTGACGTCGGCTTAGAGGAGGATGTAACTCACACGGTCCAGGTCAAGAAGGGCTGAGGCAGTTAGGTTCTGAGTCACTGTGGGGGTTGGGGGTGGCTGAAGTGCTGTGCGGGAAGTGTCATGGTGTCCATGTTTCTGCACAATGTGGGGTTCACTTTTATCTTTCTCTCCAAGCAGGAAATGACTTCTTCTGCCAAAAGAGTTTAAAAATCTATCCTATCACCACAGCCTGTAGCAGACTGATGATCCTACAGAGAGAACACAGCTGTCAGAGCAAGTGAGCACCGCTTCTCACAAAGAGACTGAATGAAGCAGCTGGCAGACACAGAGCCCTGAGATCAGAGAGAAATGCAATGAGGAAACACAGCCAGTGCCAGGAGTTTGCAGAGAATTTTGGATGAAAGCAAAGCCTTCCGTTGAAATCAATTGGTAAAGGTTCAGTCCATAAATGATGGACTTTGAGTGCATATATTGGGATATGTTTACAAAGATTTCATCACACAGGCTCA
The DNA here is from genome assembly GCF_000951045.1 of Mandrillus leucophaeus. Lineage (NCBI taxonomy): Eukaryota > Metazoa > Chordata > Mammalia > Primates > Cercopithecidae > Mandrillus > Mandrillus leucophaeus. Next base: position 768,450 of record NW_012104754.1, on the reverse strand, counting down.
AAGCTGGAGATGGCCATCTCATACCATCTCATGTTTGGTGGGAACAGCCCAGGGCACTTTGAACAGGGTCCAGACTCAACCAACACCACATCTTTAGCCCCAGTGAAAGCTATTCTATGCTCCCTTATGAGGAAGGACTGTGGACTGATATCACATTATTTAAAATGTATTCTTAAGTAGGTACATAGGAATCTCAAATTGCAAACGCAAGTGCTCTATAACTTCTATTTTTTAAAAGAATGTAATTCTGTTTGGAGCCTCTGCGCCATCAGGCAGTAGAAATTTAATCTCAGACAGCTCAAGTTTATGTCTCCACCTCTACCTCTTTTTCTCCAAATCTATGTCTACATGCTCAGGAGACTGTATTGTGCTCTTCACTAGGCTAGGGGGAAGAAACTGGTTTTCCACCCATCTGGCTGTCCTGTTTTGTCATCCTTTCTGGTCACTGGAGGGCCATCCAAGGTTACTGCTGGCCTCACTCCCCAGGCTTAACACAAGGTTCCCCATCTCAGTTCTTCTATGATTCCAGGGCCATTCCTTAGCATGCTACCCCATCAAACAGCCTCTGCAGCTATCTCCAGGGCCCCTTGGGAATTTTTCCATTGATCATGCTCAACCCAGGGCCATGGCCACACTGACTTTGCCTAGGGCCCCATCTACTTACATGTGCTTGTAGCATTATTACTGTGGGGTCTTGCCACCTCCTCAGAGCCCTCTGGAAAAGACCATGTGATCTTCTCTGCTGTGGATGAGTAGGACAAGGAGGGAAACAGCAGAGTCTATGTTCCTCCCTGGAGATCCTCTAGCATCTCATGGCCATCTTTCTGGTTCTCTCCTATCTCCAAGGACTAGGAAGAATTTTTCCTAATTGTAGTAAAGGAGGAGCATACAGCAGATATGCTGTTCCTTAATAGACATTCTCCCAAATCTATTGTTTGTGCCTTTTCTCTGAGCTTTGAGCTCGTAAAACCAAGGCCAGCTTTTCTTGAGTCCCCTGCTTGGTGCTGCAGCTCCCCTTCTGTGGGCAGTGGTGCGGATGCCTACCTGCCTGAGTGAGAGAATGAAGTTCTTCAATGAACTTCAAATGAAGTTCTAGGTTTAGTTAGCCTATCTGGCATCATTCATCTTCTGTGGAAACTACAACCAGTTTAGTAAAAATATGGTTTCAAGGCATGCTGACACTTGAAAATGTTCACGAAGCATTGCTGATTGCTGGTATTTCCTCACAGTCTGCTTCTTTCACTCAGACGGGTAGGCATCTGCACTGCCGCTCGCAGAAGGGGAGCTGCTGCACCAAGCAGGGGACTCAAGAAAAGCTGGCCCTGGTTTTACAAGCTCAAAGCTAGGTTTAGGCAACCTAACTGGCATCATTATTATAAATATTCCTGGTCTATGCAGACTCTATCTCTTAGAATTAAGATTCTTATGTTTATAATGGGAAATAAAACAACATGAACATTGTCTTTCAGACTTATCTCCTTGAAAGCTATATTTGATATGTAGGTTCATCAACACATCTGAAACATAATCAGAATGTGGTAAGTACCTAATGTCTACATTCAATCGAATACAGTTTTTTTTTTTTTTTTTTTTCGGGTGGGGGGTGGGCAGGGTGGGGATTCAAGTCTAAAGTGAATGACTTACTGGGAATAACAAGTTAAGCCTAAATCGTAAACATAAAACGTTTCCACCATCTATATGTAGATAAATACATCTTTCTCTTTTAACTAAAAAACCTAATATTGAGTCTATGCAGTATTGAGAAGTCAGTTGTTTAGGAAATTTGCAACTTGTTATTCACTTTGTGGTAAACATGATTTTAACGTAGTGACCAAAATTTTATCACTTCCAGAAAACTCTAAAATTTGAGCAAAATAACCTTTTATTTCAAACATTTATGAGGTTCTCTATATCTAGTTTAAATCAGTCTTGCAGCGTTTTATCATTCTTCTTACAAATTCACTTAACAGAAAGTGGTTTCTAGAGTTGGAAATAGTGTTAGAAGAGAAAGCCAATAGAAACTTCAAATGAAATGAAAAAGCAACAAATGTCAAATAAAGTTTAGACTTATTGAAATTGCTCACTAAGTTTCAAAGGGGTTGACAGGTGCAGAATTTATCTTGATATAGTTAATGTGTAGCTCTTACCTCCTTGAGGAAAAACTGCCAAATAACCCAATAAACACTGGGCTGCTTACCAGAGGCAGCTTAAAGATTTGCACCTGCAAAGTTAGAGAAACATCTTAGATAAAAGGCAAGAGCTTTAATTCTGTCTGCAGATTTAGGCTCCCCCAATTAGGACACTGGCTTAATAACATCTGACCTAAATGTGTGACTATTTTGCAAGGGTAATGTACTGAACTTTAAAATAAAAGTTGGTTTTATTCTAAAACTGGTTTTTCAGTTTTGCAGCTGCCAGTCACCTTTATTCTGCAGGGAAAAAAAATACAGTTTGCTTTGTGGTACAACGAGTGTCAAAATGTGGATTGTAAGTGGAATAATACAGGTCACATCATTCTCTTAATAATCCAAGCCTTTTTATGCCTCCTACTTCCTGAGAATTATCGAATACATTTTCTCATTTGGTTCTCAGAGGACACGAGTGGTTACGGAAACAGAATTTTGGAGATTACATCACTTGCTCAGGGTCACTGGGGATAATTTACACACAACACCCCACATTGCCCCTCCTCCCCCACCCCATTTCCTTTACCTGATCAGTGTCTTAGTCAGCTCAGGCTGCTGTAACAAAATACCGTACACCAAATGGCTTACACGATAGGTATTTATTCTTCATGGTTCTGGAGGCTAGAAGTCCAAGACTGAGGAGCTAGCAGATTAAGTTAGTGGTGAGAGCTCTCTTCCCAGCTTGCAGATGGCCACCTTCTTGCTGTGTCCTCATAGGGTATAGACAGAGATCATATGGCTCTTCCTCTTCTTACAAGGACACTAATCCTACCCACCATGGGGCTCCACCCTCATGACCTCCTGCAAACCTAATCACCTCCCGAAGACTCTACCTCCTAATTACCATTCATTGAGGGTTAGGGTATATGAATTTGGAGATGGGGGGGACATGAATGTTAGTTCATAACAATCAACAACCAATTCCTTCAGGAAGCCTTCCCTGACTTCTCATTTTGATTTGGTTTCGTGGTCCCTGGAGGCAACTCCAGGGAATCTAGATCTTTCTCTATCATAGACTGCACATAACAGTGGGCCTGAACACTTGAGTTTCTAATAGTGCTTAGCCAGGTGGACCTGCGTAGTTCCTTCTCACCCCAAAATGTGGGTCATTGATATGCAGCATTGCAGATCTAGCCCATGATCCTTCCACACACAATCCCTCTCTTTTTCTCTGTTCTCAGTGACTTTGAAGGCCATGTGTTGAAAGTAGCATGAGTGATGGAACATTTTGAGTTTTGCTTTCCATCAAAAGAAAATACAGTCACACATCATTTAACAATAGGCGTATGTTCTGAGAACCGTGTTGTTAGGTGATTTTGTCATTGTGTGGACATCAAGGAGTGTACTTACACAAATGTAGATGGCATAGCCTACTACCCACCCAGACTACAATGTGTGGCCTATTGCTCCCAGGCTCCACACCTATAGAGGGTGTTACTGTATTGAATATTGTAGGCAACTGTAACACAATGGTAAGTATCTGCATATCTAAACATATTTAAATATAAAAGTACGGACAAAATAAGGTATAAAAGATAAAAAATGGTATACCTGTATACGGCAGCTCTATTATAATTTTTTTTTTGAGAGGGAGTCTCATTCTGTCACCCAGGCTGGAGAGCAGTGGCGCAATCTCCGCTCATTGCAAGCTCTGCCTCCCGGGTTCACACCATTCTCCTGCCTCAGCCTCCTGAGTAGCCGGGTCTACAGGCACCCACCACCAGGCCCGGCTAATTTTTTGTATTTTTAGTAGAGACGGGGTTTCACCATGTTAGCCAGGATGGTCTCCATCTCCCGACCTTGTGATCCGCCTGCCTCGGCCTCCCAAAGTGCTGGGATTACAGGCGTGAGCCACTGCGCCTGACCAGCTCTATTATAATCTTATGGTACCATTGTATACCTTGTCTGTAGTTGACCAAAAAATTGTTATATGGTGCATGATGATATGTAATAGAAAATCCCTTTCTTTTACTAAAAAATAATTTAAATTTTACTGTATCTTTACCAGATGAATTATTGAAACTGACTACTGATGAAGAATTGAAGTTGAATTTTGAGAATATGTTACTTATTTCACTTTACATAAAAGTTAAAAATGAGTATTTTGAGCTTGCTGAAAATACTTTATGATTTCTTCTCCTGCTTACATAAAGATACCTCTGTGACTGCAATGTCCCTATGATTGAGAATCATTAGCACAAAACATAAGAACAGTTTAGATACACATTAGCCCTTGAGAAAGGCTGTCACCAATCCAGTCTAGATTATGTAAATGAACAAACCAGAGACAAGTTTATTTTTCACGTGGAAAACTTTATTGACATGCACAATGTTTATTCAAGCATAAAGGTGTTTTATTCAGGAACCACTGTTTTACTCATAACGAGTGTCATAGTAATTCTCTATATTAGTCTTCCCAAAATACATTCTCAATAAGCAATTTTGTAAGTTTTTTGGTTTGTTTGTGCTAGGTTTGTTATCATTATGCCTATGGAAACGTAATTTTGTGACTATTGAATTTAATAATCAAAGATCAGACTTGTATTTTGTATATTACTTTATTTTATTTTTTCCAGTTTTCCATTTTTGTTAATTATTTAAAAATATTAGTCCATGATGGATTGGGGGGGGAAAAAAACTAACAGCCAAGTAAAGCAAGTCCTTCCTCACACCTTAAGAAACACCGGGGTTCCTGCCTTGGGGCTTATGGTGAGGGGAAGCAGATGATTTGTCTCTCTAGTCCTCAGGAACCAGATTAGTGTCACATCTGGGTAGGACTGATGAGTAGAACACAGCCCTACCCATAGATCCTGAACCATAGTTGCACACCGTGACATGGTGGGATTTTGTGTTTTCTCTCTAGAGGGCGATGGTGAGCGTACTTTATGTGTGGGAAGAAGAGTGAAATTATTTGCTAACCAAAAATGGATACTGTTTCAGAGTGCTCAGATAAGAATTGTGTTAATGTCAGCAAGGAAACGAATATCCAGAGGTACACAAGCTGATAACATAATAGTAGTTAACTTTCTTTGAGCTTAGTCTATGACAGGTTCTACGCAGGATTTCCCAACCATTGACATTAGTGGGTGAGGGGAGGCTTTCCCGTGCACTGTAGGATGTCTAGTAGCATCCTTGGCCTCCACTCCCTCAATTCCACTAGCATCCCTGCCCCCGTTGCGATGACCAAAAATGTATCCAGACATTACCAAATGATTACACCAGAGGGATAATCAGTCCCGGTTGTGAATCACTGGTCTAAGTGCATTGCAATGGCAGGTCTCTGAGTAGGTGCTGTTACTATCACCTGCATCCTCCAGATGAGGACAATGAGGTGCAGATTAGCTAATGAAGCAGTCCAAGGTCAGGAAGATAAGTGACAGAGCTGGGGCTTGAACAAGCACATGTCGCAGGGACCCAGACAGCTGTGTCTGGGCTGCCTGAGCTCTCCCCAGCTTCCGTAGCTGAAAGGTGGTAGTGGCTTCAGCCTTGCAGGCTTGCTTTCAAGGAAAACATCGTAGCTGTGTCTCCTCCATGACCTACTTTGAAGAACTGAAGGAAGGGTTACTGGTTCTGTAACACAACTTAATGCTTTCCTTAGAAACTTGCTCTTCTTTTCTTTCCTTTCTCAGCAAAACAGTACCTCCAATGAACCCATTACTCAATTCAGAAATTTTAGCTTTCTTCTTTTCCAAAAACCCCTAGCCCATTACAAAGTTGTGGAGTATCATGCCTATAAATTCAATTATAAAATAATCTGAAGTAAAAACCTGTTTTTTTCTCATAAAACAATACTGTGAATATTTTCATAGATTATTAAATATTCATCTTCAGTATAACATTTGATGTCAGCATAATATCCCATCTTTGAGAAGTAGCCAATCTATTTAACTAAGTCTCTATTTTGGTGCACTGCAAGTTTTTAGTTGCACTGATGTTTCATGTGTCATGATAATTTTGGAATGCACTGGGCTCTTTGTGTGCATCATCTAATTTAATCCTCACAACATTTTTAGATGGGAATCATCACTGCCATGACCAATTATAAAAAATGTTCAGGAAGTCGCCCCATAGCAGATACTCAGCAGGTTTAGGCTTCAATAGTTCCAGGAATCACGCTTCAGCTCTCACAGCATTGCTGCACTAAATGAAATTTCTCTATATTCAACTATTAAGATTCAAACGGAAAAAAACAATAGAAAACATTTTATCATATTTTTTTCAAGTGTCCAAATCAAGGTAGAATTTTAATAATAACAAGCTCTGGTATTCAGTCTGTCTATACCCTTAATAAAGACAATTGTTGCCATTACACATTCAGAAAAAGAACTTTAATTCTGACATGATTATGTTACTAACCATTGATAATTTAAAATGACATCTGCCTTTGTACCACACTCAAAGAGTTTTCTAAGAATTTTTTTTGGTATCCACAAAATTTTATACAGAATTATAACTGCATTTGAGGAACATTTTGAGTATTCTCCAATGCTTAGAAGTACAAAAACGTGCCTGTAATCCCAGTACCTTGGGAAGCCGAAACGGGCGGGTCACCGGCGGTCAGGAATTTGAGCGCAGCTTGGTCAACATGGTGAAACTCTGTCTCTATTTTTAAAAAATATAAAAATTAGCCAGGTGTGGTGGCGTGTGCCTGTAATCCTAGCTACTCAGGAGGCTGAGACAGGAGAATCTCTTGAACCCAGGAGGTAGAGGCTGCATTGAGCCAAGATCATGCCACTGCACTCCAGCCTGGGTGACAGAGCAAGACTCTGTCTCAAAAAAAAAAAAGAGGAAAAATGTCTGTTTTTTGTATCATTCTTATCACTGAAGTAAGTCACCTAAACATCTTTGCTAAATGGTCCTTTAGTTTCAGTGACTGTTTATTCTCCAAAATATTGAAAATTTTCTTCTCTAAAATGAAGTCTCTAATATTGTTTTTCCATTAATATGTATCTGCCTTACTGCCAATTAAAAAAGTAATATACATTATATACTTTATATCTTTAAGGCATGAGGTATTTTAAATAAAATAGAAAAATAATTGTTTCTATTGTCCCATGTTGTTCTCCTCCTTTTTGTCTTTTGAGTCTCTTTAGCAGTTCAGAGGCAAATGCCGTTTGTCCTGTAGTTAGGCTTGAAAAGTTGCATTCTTTTGAAGGACATAGTGATTCAGAAGATTAAAATATTTTATCGTATATTACTGTAGTGATCATATACTTTAACTTGCAGAACAGAAAACTTCACTAAAAATAAGAGAAGATCCAAATATTCTAAGCTTAATGAGGGCCATATGTCCAGCTGGAAATAGCTTATTACAATGCTTGCAATGAATACTCATAAGTACGACCAAATCAGATAGAGAAATAGAATAATATAGAAATGGAGCAATTCTGGGGTTATAGGGTGGGGAATAGGCACAAGGTGCAACCTGGAAAGGCAAACGAGCTTCAACTCAAGGGGTAACTTCTATCATTATCATTAGACAGTTGCTGAACGGAACACATGACAAAATAGATTCTAAGGCTGTGCCTGAGTGTATGGGGAAGGTTTTTGTCGTTGACTAGTGATGTCCTCTGAGTAAGAATGATGGTAGGGATGTTATGAATTCACCCAGTAGAGGATGAGGGACGAGAAAGATATTGAAAGGACTTAAATACTAGGAAGCAGAGAGGAGCAGGCAATGAAAATCCCAGGGTATACCTGGAAGTTGGAGGAGACACCAGACGTAAGGAGAAGAGGAAGACACACAGGCCCAGCGAGGATGCAGCATCAAGGGAGGCTTATTCGGGCAGCTGTCTCGACCCACAGCCTGCATTTGGATTCCCCTAAAAACACAGATCCCTGCACTACTCCACCGCCAGCCAACTCCCGGACCAGGGCTCCCCAGTGGAGACGCAAAGCTATCCTGCCTTCCAGGACAATTCAAGACATTTGAAATTCAGAGTACGTGTCAGCAATATATGTCATAGAATGTTAGAGTAGGAATTTTAAACCGTTTTCTTTCTTTTTAAAAACATTTCTGTTCCAAGTAGCCCCTTAAAAGTAGTGCTTTTTGGATTTATCTGTCTTGCTCTCCATTTTTCTATCTGCTCATTGCCAGTTATTGTTAGGAAACTTGAATGAAGCAGCTCTTTCATCTTTCTAATTTTCTTCTCTTTTATTTTTTAGTCGTTATATCAACAGGTTTTTGGGGAAATATTTTTATTTCAATATCCCCCAAATAACTTTGTAAAACACTTTACCCCTGACATATAGTTTACAATGAAAGCTAAAAAATTCAGTCAAATGATTACTAGCGAAAGATATTATTTCCAATGCATTATAAATATTGACATTTTAAATAGAAACAAATATTTCACTCTTTTAAGTGTATCTAAAAGAATTTAAACTATCTATTGATTTGATACCCACATCATCCATTTTAACAAAATATGAACAAATTATTCTTGGAAAACCTTAAAGTCTTTATGTTTTTTCTTTCTTCAACTTGCATTATCATTTTACTTTCTCACAGAATTTCCTTCTAGTATAATATATTTTATGTTCGGAATTTGGTCACCCTGTCCTGCTACTCTGCAACAAAATTATAGCTATAAATATAAAATCTAGAATGCTTTTATTTCTTGTGGCTCTACCCAAAGTTAATAGAATATCTTCCAGATTATCACTGAAACCATTAAGAGTTTCAATTTTATTTTCAATTTCAGTTTACAATTTACCAACATAACATAAATATATTACAAATTTTGCGAAACAATTTTAAAACTTGAGAAGTAAAATTTTGCTGGAAATGCATCTTTTGATGAGTTAGGTGAAAATGCTTTTTAAAAATTAGTTAATGGATCCATGGATTAAACAAAAGAGACAAAATGTAGCATCAGCTCTACTCTTTTTTACAAATCAGATAGATGCAAAGTATGAAAAACGGTTGTCATGAGTAAATATTATTGTCTTGCCTGTCAATTCTTGAATTCCTTCTAACTTGGAAACCCACCACTCAAAGAACTCCTACACCACTGTTTTGAATGAATCCTTTGTTTAGGGCACCCCAGGTTTTTACCATCTGCACAGAGCTCCTTATTAAGGTGTGTACCTGCTTTAGTAAAGTGAGAGACAGTAAATCACGAAGTGGGAAGTAAAACAGGTAAACCCGCCAGGCATGGTGGCTCACGCCTGTAATCTCAGCACTTTGGTAGGCCGAGGCAGGCTGATCACCTGAGGTCAGGAGTTCGATATCAGCCTGACCAACATGGAGAAACCCCGTCTCTACTAAAAATACAAAATTAGCCTGGTGTGGTGGTGCATGCCTGTAATCCCAGCTACTCAGGAGGCTGAGGCAGGAGAATCGCTTGAGCCCAGGAGGGGGATGTTGTGGTGAGCCAAGATCGCGCCATTGCAATCCAGCCTGGGCAACAAGAGTGAAACTACGTCTCAAAACAAAACAAAACAAAACAAAAAAAGGTGAAACTGTACCCCCATGGGGGATGCATCCTTAGAGCATTCCCAAGAATTTTAAGGTGAATCTGAAAAATAATTCCCTTAACACCACCTTTGGGTGTGTAAAGTACCCCCAGGGAGGGGGCAGATAGCCCATTATAGAGACCTTTCGTTTAGAGAAGGAAGAGATTATGGGGAGTTCAGGAAAGTTTTGTGGAGAAGCTGGTGTTTAAGTGAGCTTCAAAGGGTGAGTGGGATATTAATACTAAAACTCTACTCAAATTAATTTTATTCTTTCATTCATAGATGGTACTGCTTATCATCTAAAAATTCCACAGACACACAGAAACCCTATTTGTACATTGATTTACTGTTTGGGAAATATCATAACAATATATTATAAACATAGTGATATAAACTATAATGTCTTTTATCACTGAGCATTGAGTCACCCGGGAAAATAAAAACTTTTCTTTAGATTGTTACAATAGATTGAATGTTTGTGTCACCCAAAATTCATATGTTGAAATCCAAACCTCCAATGTCATGGCCTTTGTAGGTGGGGCCTTTGGGAAGTAATTAGGTCCTGAAGGTGGAGCCCTCATGAATGGAATCAGTGCTCATATAAACGGGACTCCAGAGAGCTTTCTCATCTTCTTTCCACCATGTGAGAATGCGGTGAGAAGATGGTATCTATGAACCAGAAAAGGGGTCCTCACCAGACACAGAGTCCTCCAGCATCTTGATCTTGGACTTCCAGCCTCCAGAACTGTGAGAAACACATGTTTGTTGTTTTAAGCCTACCAGTCTATTGTATTTTGTTATGGCAGCCAGGACTGATTAACACATTGTCTAAAGAGTTCAATTACAAATACATGAAGTGTCAATTAAAACATTATAAAGAATCAGAATAATCATGACAGAATTGGAACTCATGACATCAATGAGATTGAGTCTTTTAAATCTAATTCTTAAAATTTTTGACAGTTATTTCCTATGGCTTTAATATAATGGATATATTAGTAATGATTACTGTATTATCATTTAGTAAAGTATGAATAATCAAATTAGGATTAGGTAGAATTCTATATAAATGAAAATATATTTCTCTATGAACAAGCAATTAACAAATATGCATTGGCTTTCAACTCTGTTCAAGTTAAGAAATACCTGTGAGGTAATTTCTCTCTACTTCTTCAGTTGAATTATCAAAATATTTGATATTAAAAATCTTGTGAAGCAAAGTACATTGTATTTCAGGGTCACCTCATTAAATTCTTGCAGAAAACCTAAAGTAACTCACAAGTATGTCCCATAAATAATTAATGAAGCTTTGATAGTGCAAAATATAATCAATCTACAAACATTATTGGACATCCCTTCTAGCACCATGTTAGGAGGTATGTGAGGGTGTGTGTGTGCGCATGCGTGCGCTGAGGTTGTGTGTTTGTGTGTGCACACGTGTGTGTGTGTGTGTGTGTTGGTACATCCCCACTCAGAGAAATGGATAAATCAAGGAAACCTACTACTATAGTAAAGGGCAGTAGATGTTATCACTTAGGGAAGTACAGATCCTATGGCAGCCAAAAGGTGGAGAATGAATGTCAACTTTGTGGGGAGATAATCATAAAACTGTTTTTGGAAGAACTAAATCTTGGTTTAGATAGCCAGAAGGTAAGAAAAAATGCTTGCTTTCTTCCTGAAAGCAGAAGGCTTAGAATATGAGATCAGGAGGTCTGGAGTAAAGGCAAGTAGTGGATACACGGGAGTGAGTGGACACACCAAAAAAGAGTTTACCACACCCATTATGGTCCATCAGAGAACATCCTCCATGAGAGTGTCTGAACAACCCAGGAAGGCAAAATGACTAGGTTGGTTGATGTTTGCCAATCCTTGTCAACAGCCATACCAGAACTAATGTGACAGGAAAATTAATAGAGGTGCCATGAGGTCAGCGATGGAGGCTATACATGGGCCCAACAGCCTGGATTCCCAATTACCAGGGCTGATCTACCTCCTGCTACCACTGGCCCTCCAACCTATCAGCAACAAAGAACAATGGTAAGACCTGATGGCCCTGTTTTTCAAGTGAACAACCAGTTACTTGATAGCAAGTCAACCACACTGGGTACTTTCCATGTGGGAAAGGCCAGCAGTTCATCTTTGCAGGGATACTTATTCTGGCTTTGGGCTTTCATTTCTTGCCCAGAAAGCTTTAACCAGCTCCCCTATTCAGTTTATGGCATTCTACAGGCTTGGAATCTCATCTGATATAACATCTCTCCAGGTGATGTATTGTACAGTTTCACTGGACATATTGGAAAATTTTAACCAGAAGGCTAATGTGATTGATTCTGATTGTAGAAAAATCATTCTGGAAACACAGTTGAGGCTGAATTGTACAGAAATGAAACTGGATTTAGGGAGAAGAGTTGGAAAGCAACTGAGATGTGATAAGGTTCTGAAATAAGGTAGTGGCAGTGGAAAGGGCTTAAGAGATATTAAGGAGTAGGATTTACAGGACTTGGGGACTGATTAGATAACAGGGTTAGGGAGAGGGAGAAGTTTAAGATAACTCCTGGATCTACACTTCCTTATCATCCTGTTTTTAAAAATTAACCATGGAGGGATAAATTAGACTTCAGTTGATTGACAGAGCTAGAAGAAAAATAACTTGAGAACTATTTTGTCTCCTTGAAATCTAAACCATTTTAATCCCACTTGGGATCAATTCTGTTATTCATTATAATATGAAACATTATACTTTTTAAAAACTCTGAATAATGAAAGAGGAACTAATTCCCCTTTCACTATTTTTTTTTCAAAAAAA
>NW_012104754.1:753272-755950 GCF_000951045.1 Mandrillus leucophaeus | reverse complement strand
AATGGATATATTAGTAATGATTACTGTATTATCATTTAGTAAAGTATGAATAATCAAATTAGGATTAGGTAGAATTCTATATAAATGAAAATATATTTCTCTATGAACAAGCAATTAACAAATATGCATTGGCTTTCAACTCTGTTCAAGTTAAGAAATACCTGTGAGGTAATTTCTCTCTACTTCTTCAGTTGAATTATCAAAATATTTGATATTAAAAATCTTGTGAAGCAAAGTACATTATATTTCAGGGTCACCTCATTAAATTCTTGCAGAAAACCTAAAGTAACTCACAAGTATGTCCCATAAATAATTAATGAAGCTTTGATAGTGCAAAATATAATCAATCTGCAAACATTATTGGACATCCCTTCTAGCACCATGTTAGGAGGTATGTGAGGGTGTGTGTGTGCGCATGCGTGCGCTGAGGTTGTGTGTTTGTGTGTGCACACGTGTGTGTGTGTGTGTGTGTTGGTACATCCCCACTCAGAGAAATGGATAAATCAAGGAAACCTACTACTATAGTAAAGGGCAGTAGATGTTATCACTTAGGGAAGTACAGATCCTATGGCAGCCAAAAGGTGGAGAATGAATGTCAACTTTGTGGGGAGATAATCATAAAACTGTTTTTGGAAGAACTAAATCTTGGTTTAGATAGCCAGAAGGTAAGAAAAAATGCTTGCTTTCTTCCTGAAAGCAGAAGGCTTAGAATATGAGATCAGGAGGTCTGGAGTAAAGGCAAGTAGTGGATACACGGGAGTGAGTGGACACACCAAAAAAGAGTTTACCACACCCATTATGGTCCATCAGAGAACATCCTCCATGAGAGTGTCTGAACAACCCAGGAAGGCAAAATGACTAGGTTGGTTGATGTTTGCCAATCCTTGTCAACAGCCATACCAGAACTAATGTGACAGGAAAATTAATAGAGGTGCCATGAGGTCAGCGATGGAGGCTATACATGGGCCCAACAGCCTGGATTCCCAATTACCAGGGCTGATCTACCTCCTGCTACCACTGGCCCTCCAACCTATCAGCAACAAAGAACAATGGTAAGACCTGATGGCCCTGTTTTTCAAGTGAACAACCAGTTACTTGATAGCAAGTCAACCACACTGGGTACTTTCCATGTGGGAAAGGCCAGCAGTTCATCTTTGCAGGGATACTTATTCTGGCTTTGGGCTTTCATTTCTTGCCCAGAAAGCTTTAACCAGCTCCCCTATTCAGTTTATGGCATTCTACAGGCTTGGAATCTCATCTGATATAACATCTCTCCAGGTGATGTATTGTACAGTTTCACTGGACATATTGGAAAATTTTAACCAGAAGGCTAATGTGATTGATTCTGATTGTAGAAAAATCATTCTGGAAACACAGTTGAGGCTGAATTGTACAGAAATGAAACTGGATTTAGGGAGAAGAGTTGGAAAGCAACTGAGATGTGATAAGGTTCTGAAATAAGGTAGTGGCAGTGGAAAGGGCTTAAGAGATATTAAGGAGTAGGATTTACAGGACTTGGGGACTGATTAGATAACAGGGTTAGGGAGAGGGAGAAGTTTAAGATAACTCCTGGATCTACACTTCCTTATCATCCTGTTTTTAAAAATTAACCATGGAGGGATAAATTAGACTTCAGTTGATTGACAGAGCTAGAAGAAAAATAACTTGAGAACTATTTTGTCTCCTTGAAATCTAAACCATTTTAATCCCACTTGGGATCAATTCTGTTATTCATTATAATATGAAACATTATACTTTTTAAAAACTCTGAATAATGAAAGAGGAACTAATTCCCCTTTCACTATTTTTTTTTCAAAAAAAATATGATCCTTGCACATATATATTTGTCTGGATAGAATAAAAAGACCTTCCTTGATTCTTTCTTGTGTAATGTGTGGGCAAAAGGAAAAAGAATGAAAATATAATTTACTTTGAATTATTAATGATCTAATCATAACAGCTTAATTCAATCCAGTAAAATCCATTTATTGAGTTTCTATGCCACGTGATGCTCTGGCAGGGTGCTGGGCTATACCATGCCTATGCCAATTAGAGGCTGCTGAAAATGCAGGGCCCAGTGGGAGCTCCTGAGCTAGACAGAACAGGTGACCAAATGATTTGTGTATGGAATTGCCAGGACAGAGTTACAAAATGAGTTTGAAAACCTGGAAACAGAGCCTGAGTTACAGAAATTTTTGTGCTCTAGTTTTTTGCACATGTAAATGGATTAAAACAGTGTGTGATATTTGATTTGGCACACTAGATTTGAAAGTGAAAGATCTGCTTTGTGAAAGACTGCTAAATTAGATTCCTGGAAACTTTCCCTATCACTCTAGCAAGGAGGACTGGGTGATTTCTTACTCTTGTTAATGGATGACTAAGCTCAAGACCTTTGCTTTACATCCTGGTGTCTTTAGGTCTAAAATAAACAAACAAATTCAGAAGTAGTTTCTCCTTTAATATAAATCAAAAACGAAGCAGAAAGAAACATCATATATCAATGGTGATGTTTCCTAAAAATATATTTAGAGTAATTATACAATCTTTAAACTTGCACATCATTTTTCTTCTTTTAAATAAATATTGATCAGGAATACAATGTAAAGCACAAGTCAAAGAAATGCAAACAATGATGCAATATTAGTACATCCTCTACTAAAACAAAATAACTTTATTTT
>NW_012104754.1:752440-752816 GCF_000951045.1 Mandrillus leucophaeus | reverse complement strand
GGGTTCAAGCAATTCTCCTGCCTCAGCCTCCTGAGTAGCTGGGACTACAGGTGTGCACCACCATGCCCAGCTAATTTTTGTGTTTTTAGTAGAGTTGGGATTTCACCAACTCTATTGGCCGGGATGTTGGCCGGGATGGTCTCAATCTCTTGACCTCATGATCCACCCACCTTGGCTTACCGAAGTGCTGGGATTACAGGCATGAGCTACCACGTCCAGCCAATTTTATTATTTTTATGGCTGCATGATATTCCATGGGGTATATGGACCATATTTTCTTTATCCAATCTGTCATTGATGAGCACCTAGGTTTATTCCATGTCTTTACTACTGTGAATAGTGCTGTGATGAACATGTGAGAGAATGTGTCTTTTTG
>NW_012104754.1:734515-751870 GCF_000951045.1 Mandrillus leucophaeus | reverse complement strand
AAATTCTTTCCCAAGGCCAATGTTCTGAATGGTGTATCCTAGGTTTTCTTCTAGTAGTCTTATAATTTGAGGTCTTACATTTAAATTTTTAACCCATGTTGAGTTAATTTTTGTATATGATTAAAAGTAGGAGGCAAGTTTTATTCTTCTGCAATATGTCTAGTCAGCTTTTCCAGCACCATTTATTAAATAGGGGAGTCCTTTCTCCGTTGCTGATTTTTGTCGACTTTATCAAAGATCAGATGGATGTAGATGTATGGCTTTATTTGCAAAATTTATTTGCAATCTATTTTGTTCCATTGTTCTACTATCTTTTTGTACCAGTACCATGTTGTTTTGGTTACTGTCACCATATACTGTAGTTTGAAGTCACGTAATGTGATGCCTCCAGCTTTGTTCTTTTTGCTTAGGATTGCTTTGGCTGTTCAGTTTCCTTTTTTGGTTCCATATAAATTTTAGTAAAGCTTTTTACTAATTCTGTGAAAAATGATATTATTCATTTCATTAAAATAGCATTGAATCTGTAGATTGCTTTGGGCAATGTGGCCATTTTAACAACATTGATTCTTCCTATCTATGATCATGGAATGGTTTTCCATTTGTCTGGATCATCTATGATCTCTTTCAGGAGTGTTTTGTAGTTCTTCTTGTAGACAGCTTGCACGTCCTTGGTTAGATGTATTCCTAGGCATTTTACTTGTGTGTGTGTCTATTGTAAATGGCATTGTGTTCTTGACTTGGTTTTCAACTTGAACGTTATTATGGAAAGGTTACTCATTTTTGTACATTGATTTTGTATCCTGAAACTTTACAGAAGTCGTTTATCAGTTCCAGGAGCCTTTAAGAGGCGTCTTTACAGTTTTCTAGATATAGAATCACATTGTTAGTGAAGAGAGATAGTGTGACTTCTTCTTTTCCTATTCGGATGCCTTTTATTTCTTTGTCTTGCCTGACTGCTCTGGTTAGGACTTCCGGTACTATATTGAATAGGAGTGGTGAGAGTAAGCATCCTTGTCTTGTTACAGTTCTCAAGGGGAATACGTCTAGCTTTTACCTGAAGAAAATGGTTTTCATTCACACTTTTATTCAATAACAAATCTTTGTCTTTTATTTGTTTATCAAACTGTTAAGAGTTTGCCATATGTCAGTCACTTGTGTAATAACTATTATTATTAATAATAATACTCATTCATTATCATTAAGTAAATAATACAGACAAGACCTCTACTTTCAATGTCAGAAACACTTGTTCTCTGTCACATTTAATGCTACTAGGTCTCCTTTTGAATGCAAAAGGAATGAAGATAGCCAACAGTTGGGAAATTATTTTTCTAATTACTTCTATGATTTTTATCTAGTTTTCATTACTTGCATGAAGCATTCTTTAAGTTCTCTTGGATCATATGGAGATAAAGAAGGTACAGTTCTTATCCTTAAGGATTTTGCCGTCTAGTGAAAGTAATTGACCAATTCCAAGATTATGGAGATAAACTAAGAACTCCATGTTGTCCTTCATGTGAACTTTTTGTAAAACAAATGTCCCCAAATTACACTCCTTTTATTATACTCTCACCTGGTAATTAGCCTGCATACAGCTAAAAATGCTAAGATAAAGGAAATGGATAACATTTTAAGCATTATCAAGAGTTTCTTTTATGGAAAGCCTCCTCCTAATATTACAGAAATTAACACTTTTAAGAAAATATAAAATAAAATACTAAGTTATGCTATAAATTTAGTAAGCACTTAATTTTTACAGCCATTATAAGAACTTCCTAGGAAAAACCCACAAAACTTGAGATAAGTTTGCCATCAAATCTTTAAGAAGTAGTTGACAGTAAGTGAACATGAGAAAAACTGAGTTCTCTAGAGTAGTTGAATTGACTTACGAGGCTGGGAAGACAGCAGAGAGGTTTGGCTTATAAGACTGAGAGAGAGGGAATGTCATACCTCTCACATCATAGAGAAGAAAGAGAAAGAGGAATGAATGTATCCTTGCCCAGTTTGGGATCTGAAAGTAAACAGCCATCAAAATGGCCTACAGCCAAGGTCAGACATGTTCTTGCACCACTGCCAATAGAAAAAGTAGTTTCCTGTAGCTCAGTTTCATGCCCTGACCCAGAGATGCCTTGAAGAAATGGCAGCCTTTCAGTAGCTACAGAGAAAAGAAGCTAAATAAGTCATGACAGCAGCAGTGGTGAGCTAGTGGCATTATTGCTATGCTAGGAATATGATGGCACAAGGACATTTTGGGTGACAGCAGTGTCAAGTATGTAGATTAATTGAAAAGTCTTCATAATTCCACATAGTAGCCAATTGAGGTTTGTGAGATACCACAGGAATTCCACCCAACTACCTCCCGTGAGTGGGAGAAAAGGGCTTAGTGGATATGAAAGTTCCCAAGGGCGAATTCAAAGTTAAAATATCTTTATAGTATCTTATACCAGAGGGGGCGGGGGAGAGAGAGAGAGAGAGAGAGAGAGAGAGAGAGAAAAGAAGAAAGAGAAGGAAAGAAAGAAAGAAAAGAAAGAAAAGAAAGAAAGAAGGAAAGAAAGAAAGAAAAAGAAAGAAAGAAAGAAAGAAAGACAGAAAGAAAGAAAGAAAGAAGGAAGGAAGGAAGGAAAGAGAGAGAGAAAGAAAGGAAGGAAGGAAGGAAAGAAGGGAAGGAAGGAAGGAAAGGAAGGAAGGAAGGTAGGAAGGAAGGAGGGAAGGAAGGAAGGTCACACTAGTAACAATATTCATTCATAGACATGAGGAATTGGGAAATTGATTATTAACATCTGCTGTGCTTTTTTCAGAGGTCACAGAATAGCTCAGTGTTCCCTCAGTTTCTCAGTCTCCCTTTCAGTCGGATTTAGTTCTGACCATTGGAATACAGGCAGAAGTAATGGAAGTCACATCTAAGCCTGGCTCATGAATATACTCCTCAAGATTATCCAGCTGTTTCCTGCCTTGCCACTGTGACTTAGAAGGATCGATATGGCATAGGGACAGGATGAAAGAGGACGGCCTGTGGTCCTGTATTAGACTTTATGTAGGCAGGAACTAAACCTTTCCTGTGTTAAGTTCCTCAAACTTGTCTATTGTGGCAATTGAGGTGAATTACCTGTACAAATACAAGTCCTAGATTTCTGTCATTACTGAGGTGATGGGATAGAATTGCCACTCCCGACTTTGAGATACCTCTTCAGAAGGCCTTTTAGTAAGAATTATCCCATTTCTCAACTTGGAAGATGACTCTTTTATTAGTTTTAAACTCATAGAAACAAGGGGCTGGACATAAACACAGTGTATTTTATCCCAGTGGTCTCTACTTTGTCTCAAGTATAAGTCTGATTTTAGGCTATACCAAGGAGTTAAAAAAAAGGTATCTAAAACTGCTAAGTGTATGGTCTAATTGGAGAAACAAAACACTCTTACCTTAGAATCTAAAAATAATCATTACCAATCCTACAGGACCCTTTCCTTATGTTAGGACACATCCATATGGTTAATTATCCATATTTTTTGTGTAAGGACAGAGATTCTGATCATTTAGGGATGACTTTTATCTTAAAGAGTTTTGTGTGTCAGTCATTAGCATTGCACTTTTTTACAAGTTATTGACGACATACATTTTAGACATTATAGTAGATCCTGGGACAACCAATTATAAAGTTATATCTTTTTATTTGTACAATTTGATCTTGCATTTCAAACTTACATACACACACACACACACACACACACACACACACATATCTCTCTCAACAAGAACCCATGTGAAATAGAATAATAAGGGCAATTTATACATGAATCAATAACATCTCCTCCACTCAAACCTGTCACCTTCAGGAAACTATAAATATCTTTTGTATTTTGTTGCCTTTAAAAAATATCATTACACTGAAAAGTGGTTACTCTAATCAACTTTTGGAGCATGTAATAGAGATAATAAGCTTGAAATAGGAAAATGGAATAATTGCATAGCTGACTCTAAAAGTTTATTATGCAATTAGCTACATGCACTTGTTTGCCCTTTTAAATTCTAGACTACTACTATAATTTTTTTAAAAAAACTTTAAACACAGAAAGAATAACAAAGCTATAAAACATGTAGATCTGCTTACAACTCAATGATAACTAACTAGATGATCAGATGGGTAATAAAATGGGGAGTTTCCCAATAAAACAAACCATTTAACATCAGATAAAGCCTACTTACAAAGGCAAAAAATTTTAAAATTTTACCTATCAATTTTGATTTTAATAACACAGCCTGAGGATACTTAGTGATTTGCCCATTAGAATGAATCTTTTAGGAGATTTGAATTGGAATAAATATTATAACTTGAATTAATATTATCAAAGTTAATGTCTATTTAATTTCTGGCTGTAAAACTAGCATAAATCATATTTTCATGATCCATATGGTATCATTTTTTCCAAGGTAAAGCATTCAAAATTAGTGATTTCACTTTAGTCAGCATAGATACAAACTAGGCACAAAATGCAGTGCTGATATGATCATGAATATTTACTTGTAAATAAAATAAGGTAACGTAAGGCAGATGGCCTGAGCTTAGCTACATGGTAATATATGTGATATTTAATCTCACTGTACCTAGAGTTTCCTTGTTTCTAGATTAGCTTTTATGCTGAAATCACTTAAAATTATTCCTAACTCTAAAATTGTATCTTTTCATTAATATACAAAGAATAATATGCAGAGAAATGCATTTATAAGTAACATATTCATATAGACAAGACAAATATTAGTTTATAACATCATTCCATAATAATTGCTTACTTTTGTTTCAGACTCATTATATGCATATTAAGCCTTCTTAACAAAATTAAGAAAGTGCATTATAATTAACTCAAATTATAGAAGAGGAAATGATTTAAAGAGATTAAGAATCTTCCCCCAATTCACCCAGCTAGAATTGATAAAATCCAATTTACATTTAATTATGGTTAGTTCGTTTGATTTGAGACATTCTGAAAAGCCCAGTTCTTGATATTTTATTTTCTCCCCACTGTCATTGGGTCAAACACTCTATGCTGGAACTCAGCACCATTCCTTTCTTGCAAGCACTTCTCCATATTGCATGGACTGAAAGCACCAGACTTCCCTGCCATTAGAGTCCCATTTAGATTCTTCCAATGAGAGGTTCTTAGTGAAATTTGAGAGGCAAAATAGAAGTTTCTATTCTACAGTGGCAAATGGCTATATATGTTGCCAGTGGCTTTTTGATGACCTCTTAGAACTATCTATGCAGTGCTATAAAAATATGAGCTCATTCAGTGACAGTTTTCTAGGATTCCAGCACTTCTGAGATCCTACTGCTAGTAGGAGGCTTCTGTGATTTTCATTTCTCTGACCTTTCCGGTTAGAAGCTGTGGAAGCTTCTAATGCCCAGAAATAGCAATGGTGGTTTCTAGTTTCCTTACTGAACCTCTCAGATACAGAATTTGATGCCAAAATTGGATATAGATACAGAACCTCCTAGATGGTAAGCTTAAATTGGTTATCTGACTGTGTTAGATTTGAAGGCAGTAAATGATCTCATGACCAATAAAATATGGGCTATTGGTAGTTCACAGCATGCAGAGACAAAGCTTTTGCTTAAAATAACACTCTTGCAACTGTGTGACTACTGAAAAGAAAGACACTGGAAGGCCAAGTGGCTATTCCAATACAATGTTATAGGGGAAATGATTATTATACAGACTTTGGAATTATTTGATAGCTTCATATTGCAATAGAGAGCTTTGAGTCAGATAATGGCAAGTTTATGGTTCAGAGAAGCAGAGAGCTCTATAATGATCCTATAAATATATCTCTTAGTACTTACACAGCCAAGGGATCCAAAACCCAGACTTCAGGTTTGATCCTATAGGCTGTAGAAGTTAAACACTAATTGATTTCTTTTTCATCAGGTCTCTTATGTGAAAATTAAGGATTAGACAAGACTGGGATCTGGAGAACTGGAATGGTAACTTTTGGATGTATCCCAGTGACTGAGTATTTTGATCCCCTCCTTTCATTGAGCCTTCCTTTTCAGAAGAAGCAGCCACTGCTGAGCCAATTCCTCCATCATTCCCCTCAACCTTGCCTAACGATTCTCCAGTGACTTCCCCTGAGACCATCTCTTGCATAGAGATACTGATTCTCCTTCTATCCCACTCCCAATATCTCTCCTGGCTGCTTGCCCATAATTAGCACAAATTCAGACCCAATAGGAGATAGCATACATACCAAAGATCTGTGCATTTTTTGCTCATTTATATTAAGGAGAACTCAGGGAATGTGTGTGAGGAACAGATTCTAAGCAACACAACGTATAAGACACTAACATTGAAATAGGTTAAATGTGTTGATATCCCTGCTAACACTAGAGCTTCTCGATTTAATCTGTGGCTGAAACATCTGAGAGAAACTCTTACAATTTTATTGGTTGGCTAATTGAAACGTGGACTCAGGGATTTCCTTGAATAAATGAAGCTGAGATATAAGAATTTCCTTAGCACAACAGAGAGGAAGGAATCCAAAGGCTGAAGGAAATAGGTATATTGGAATACATTGATTATGTGCAATCAATTCATTATTTCTCTTACCATGTGTCTGTGGAAGATCACAGGAATCTAGAGGCTACCCCTTTTCAAAGACTTTGAGAAAATATACTGATGAGGGGAACAGAAGCATCCTTATAGGTGTTGTAGTGACTGTTGTCTATAGGTCAGGGATGATGGTGGGAGATACTTCAAGGAATTGAGTTCCTATACTTTAAAAAGGAATAAGGACATCCCAGAATATAGAAGCCACTGACACCACTTAAACACCAGGAACAAGTGGGCATGGTTATAGAAATGGGCAGCAGAGTTGGAGTGGTACCAGATGGTTTCATTGGAAGGTATTTGGAGCAGTGGTTAATTGATGATGGTGCCTTTAAAGTTGAAAAAGGTGGGAAGCTTAATCAAGTATTACTTAAAATATATAATCCAAAAATGTCTAGATTTTAATTCAACACAATGGATAGGGATATCTCATCTTCCACTTAATTCCCAGACATGAAACAATGCAAGAAGCAAGAGTGCTTTTTTTTAAAAAATTATTTTTTATTTCAACAGGTTTTTCAGAAACAGGTGGTGCTTGGTTACATAAGTTCTTCAGTGATGATTTCTGAGATTTTGGTGCATCCATTACCCAAGTGGTATGTCCTGTACCCAATGCAAAGTCTTTTATCCCTCACCCACATTCTACCCATTCCCCCAAGTCCCCAGAGTTCATTGTATCATTCTTATGCCTTTGTGTCCTCATAACTTAGCTCCTAATTATGAGGGAGAACAATGCTTGGTTTTCCATTCCTGAGTTACTTTACTTAGAATAATAGTCTCCATTTCCACCCAGGTTGCTGTGAATGCCATTAATTCATTCCTTTTTGTGGCTGAGTTGTATCCCGTGGTATATACATAACACATTTTCTTTATCCACTTGTTGATTGATTTGCATTTCCCTGACAATTAGTGATGTTGAACATTTTTTCCATATGCTTGTTGGCCATTTGTATATCTTCTTTTGAGAATTGTCTATTCATGTTCTTAGCCCACTTTTCAATGGGATTGTTTGTTTTTTGTTTCTTGCTGATTTGTTTGAGTTTTTTGTAGATTCTGGATACTAGTCCTTCATTGGACGTATAGACTGTGAAGATTTTCTCCCACTCTGTGGGTTGTCTATTAACTCTGCTGGTTATGTTTTTTGACCATTAGCAAGATTAACCAAGAAAAAGAGAGAGAAGGTCCAAACAAGTTCAATCAGAAACAAAAGGGGAGCTATTACTACTGCTACCACAGAAATAAAAAATTATTCAAGACTACTATGAACACCTTTACAAGCATGAACCAGGAGACCTAAAGGAGGATAAATTCCTGAAAATATACAACATTCCTAAATTAAACCAGGAAGAGATAAAAACTCTGAACTCACCCATCTGTTGGTGCACCCATCACTCAAGTGGTGTACCCTGTACCCAATGCAAAGTCTTCTACCCCTCACCCACGTTCCCACCCACAAGCAGCGAGATTGAAATGGTAATTTAAAAATTGCCAACAAAAAAAAGTACAGGACCAGATGGATTCACTGCTGAATTCTATCAGACACTCAAAGAAGAATTGGCACCAATCCTATTGACACTATTCCACAGGATAGAGAAAGAGAGAATCCTCCCTAAATCATACTGTGAAGTCAGTATCATCCTAATACCAAAACCAGGAAGGAACATAACAAAAAAGAAAACTACAGAAAAATATCCCTGATTAATATAGCTGCAAAAATCCTCAACAAAAGACTAGGTAACTGAAGCCAACAGCTTATCAAAAAGATCATCCACCATGATCAAGTGGGTTTCATACCAGAGATGCAGGGATGGTTTAACATTCACAAATCAATAAATGTGATACACCATATAAACAGAATTAAAAGCAAAAATCACATGATCTTCTCAATAAATTCAGAAAAAGGATTTGACAAAATCCAGCGTCTCTTTATGATTTAAACCCTCAGCATAAATGGCATAGAAGGGACATACCTTAAGGTAATAAAAGCCATCTACAACAAACCCGCGGACAATATACTGAACAGGGTAAAATTGAAAACATTCCCCCTGAGAGCTGGGACGAGACAAGAATTCCCACTCTCACCACTTCTATTCAACATAGTACTGGAAGTCCTAGCCAGAGCAATCAGACAAGAGAGAGAAATCAAGGACATTCAAATTGGTAAAGAGTAAGTCAAACTGTCACTGTTTGCTGATGATATGATTGTGTACTTAGAAAACCCTAAAGACTTATCCAAAAAGCTCCTAGAGCTGGTAGATGAATTCAGCAAAGTTTCAGGATACAAAATTAATTTATACAAATCTGTAGCTCTGCTATACACCAGCGACCAAGCTGAGAATCAGATCAAGAACTCAACCCCTTTTATAATAGCTGCAATAAAATAAAATAAAATAAAATAAATAAAATAAAATAAAATACTTAGGAATATACCTAACTAAGGAGGTGAAAGATCTCTACAAGGAAAACTACAAAACACTGCTGAAAGAAGTCATAGACAACATAGACAAATTACATCCCATGCTCATGGATGGGTAGAATCAATATTGTGAAAATGACCAAACCATCAAAAGCAATCTACAAACTCAATACAACTTCCATCAAAAGACCACCATTATTCTTCACAGAACTAGAAAAAAATCCTAAAATTCATATAGAACCAAAAAAAAGAGTCCACATATTCAAAGCAAGACTAAACAAAAAGAATAAATCTGAAGGCATCACATTACCCAACTTCAAATTATACTGTAAGTTCATAGTCACCAAAACAGCATGGTACTCGTATAAAAACAGGCACATAGAACAATGGAACAGAATAGAGAATCCAGAAATAAAGCCAAATACTTATAGCCAACTGATCTTTGACAAAGCAAATGAAAACATAAAGTGAGGAAAGGACACCCTGTTCAACAAATGGTGCTAGGATAATAGGCAAGCCACAGGTAGAATGAAAGTGGATCCTCATCTCCCACCTTACACAAAAATCAACTCAAGATAGATCAAAGACTTAAATATATGACCTGAAACCATGAAAATTCTAGAAGATAACATTGGAAAAACCCTTTTAGGCATTGGCTTAGGTAAAGACTTCATAACCAAGAACCTAAAAGCAAGTGCAACAAAAACAGATATAAATAGATGGGACTTAATTAAAGTAAAAAAAGAATGCTTTGATTGAAGGGAGGCTATGTTTCCTTGAAAGAAACCCTGAGGGACTGACATGCACATTTATAGTAAATCTGTACTCTCACCTTCCCAACAAGACAATTGGCTTTTTCACATGACTGTGACTTCAACTGGAGAAACTGACTTATTAGGACCCTTGCTGATTTTTTTGGACAATTGCCTTGAGCTGAAATGAAAATCAAAAGGCAATGCTTTCCCACCAGTCAGAGAGAAGACTTACAGAAATCAATGGGGTTTTGGTCCGAGTCTGTCTCTTGCATAGATATGGTTTTGCAAATCCATATCTATTGCAGTGGATCTGCAAAACCATAGTGGTTATATTCTCTGTTTCTGAATGCATACTTCATTTAGACAAAGTTAGCAACTAGCAGAATTTCCACACAGAGTTGGGGATACTATGCAAGAAAGTGACAAGAGAAAGTCCTACAACCACTACCAGAAAGTACACAAAAGTTAATAACACATTCCTGGAAGAATTGCAGAAATTAATATCACCATAAAAGCATTGAAAAATACCAGGGAAGTGAGTACTATTCCATCCTCATTTAGTTTATCCAATTGACCTAGGGAAAAGACTGATAGATCTTGGAGAGTGAGTGGATCATTGTAAACTTTAGCAGATATTCATTCTAATTGCAGTAACTTCTGGCACCTGGTATTCAACTACTGACCCAGAGAATGACTTCTCATATATACTAATTAATAAAGAAAATTAAAGGCAATTTTCTTTCACTCTATAGGAAGAGCAAAACAGATTAACTGATTTATCTCAGAGCTGTGTTAATTTTCTGGTATCTTTCATAATCTAATCCACAAAACCTTGACTGCTTCACTGACTCACAAAATGTTAAGGTTGTCACTGGGTTGATAACATTATGCAGATAATACCTGATAAGCAGATGTAGAAAATACTCTGGATGCCTTGCTGAAGAAAGATATAGGGCAATCATTCTATTAAAAGCCTCCCTGAACTTTCTAGTGGCATTATGGCCTCAGAACTTTGAGACATCACATTTTAATGTGAAAGACAATTTTCTTCACCTTTTACTCCCAAGTCCTAAGAAAGAAATGAAATACTTGGAAGCTTCTTAGAATTTTAAAGACAACCTATACTCTATTTAAGTGTGCCGCTCTGACCCACATACTAAGCATTTCTTTCTTTTTTTTCTTTTTTCATGAATGACTTTGTTTTTTACTTTACACAGTTTAAAATACAATATGAAATCATTTTTTCTTAAGGCTGCCAGCTTGCCCAGGCCTCTCTGTCAACTGCATCTTATGACCACAAGTCTAAATGGAGCTTGAATTGTCTATGGTGCATACGGGAATACTATACGGAGTCACTGACAAGCTCCCGTGAGAGATTCACTGTGAAGACTTTAGAGCAAAGCCGTGCCCTCTTCTGCACATAACTTTTTCCTTTTCAGAAACAACTCCTGATACTGTACTGGGCCCTGCTAAGAATTAATCACCTGATCATGGGACATTACATGAAAACATGACCATAAAAGGTGTATCTGATATATCAAGTCATAGTGATGGGCCAGTATAGAAGCAGTTTTCTTCAAGTAGAAGTCCACCTACAAGATCAGACTTAAGTAGGTTCCAAAGGCTTAAGTAAATTTAGTGTACAGATGACTCACACTCTCATGAAACCTATTCCTAATGGACTGCCATGCTCACTAAACACACTCTGTCTTCGCAGAGAGTTTCCTCTGACCATTGAATGAGGGAGAAAAATGATTGCTCTTGCTTTAAGTTGGTTCCACAGGATTCGCTGGCACTCTTCACATTTGAATGGTTACAGCTTCACAGCTCTCTCAGCACATGCCCTGCACACCAGGAGGAAGGAGAAATACTTTTAGGGGAAAGAACTCCCAGCATCTTGTTTTTCATTGTGCATAACAGGAGAATGACCAGAGATAAATTTCTATACTAATTTATGGGCAGTGTCTAACAGTTTGGCCAGACGGTCAATTTTGGAAGAAATTATTCTAGAGGATAGATGACAAGAAGGTATAAGAATGGAGCTCTCAGAATGCAAAGAGACTATGAAAATGTTTATTTTCCATGGGAATGCTAATCAAAGGTCACTCACTATAAATGTCAATCATCTTTTCGTAGCCACCTCAGTGCTTGCTTTACAGCCCCAGGAACTAAATAGTCATGGTAATAGGATTGAGGTTATCACTGGGATCAAAAGCATAGGCTTCATCCAATCAAAGATGATTTGGCTGTGATCACTGCTGAGTGTTCAACACACCACCAGCAGAAGCCAACACTATGAACCCCTAACATGGTGCTATTTTCCAGAAGAACTAACCAACATCTGATACTAGGTTGATTGTGTTGGAACTTTTTATAATGGAAGAGAGAGTTGTTCCTCCTCACTGGAATAGATGTTTCCTCTTGATATGGATTAACCTTCCCTTCTGTCAGTGCTTCTACCTGGACCCTTATCTGTAGAATTAATGATACTTTATTCACAATCATGATGATAATGAATTCATTACCCATGAATAAGGAATTAATTCCACAATAATGGAAGCTAGGCTGACAGGAAAATGGAATAGCCTATTGAAGACAGTTTTATTTTGGCTTGGAGACAATACCTTGCAGAAGGAAACCAAATACCTATGCTTATGAATATGATATAGTGCTCTTTCTCCTATAATAGGAAATCACAGCTCCGAGAAACAAGGAGTGGAAGTGGGCATAACTCTTCTCAATATTTTCACTTAAAAAATGACCCTCAAAATTATGCTTCCTCTTCCCTAGCGTTGGTCTCTACAGACTCTGAGATCTTGGTTCCCAAGAAAGAAAAGATTCTACCAGAGGGCACATTGAAAGTGAAGATCAGATTGCAACCTGGCCACCTTAAACTTCCAATGCCATTGAAATAACAAAGAAGAGGGTTACTGTACTGACTGGGGTAGCTAATCCTAATTATCAAGAGGAAATAGGGCTAATGCCATCAGGGAAAGAGAAGTATACCAAAAATGCTGGAGGATCGTCTGAGTGTGCCTCATATGATTTCTAACACTGTTAATGAAACTCACAGTTACCCAATAGAGGCAAGACTAATAATGGCTTGGAACACTCAGAAATGAAGCTTTGGATTTCTCTGCCAGGCAATAGTGTACATCCACCTGAGATGCTGACTAAGGACAAAATAAATATGAAATGGGTAATAGAAGTAAACTTTATGATCAGTTACAGAAGGAAGGACTTTAGTAACTATGCTTATATTCTTTCTTCATATTTTATATATATATATAATGTATTTATCTTAGCAAGTTCTTTTTCTACTACTTTATATAAGGAGTATTGTTAGTCATTAAACGTATGTCTCTGTCTGCAAAATTATAGGACATTGGGTACGGATTGTGACCAAGACAGAAAAAGAATGAATATCCAGAAATGAATACAGTGGCATTAGGATTATTGTGTCTTGCCTTTTGAAGGAGAGATTGAGCACAACTTTATTAGACTAAGGGATAGTTCTCACATGTTAGTTAAAAGTATAATATTATTATTGTTTGGAAATTTAAATATATGAGTATGGAGAGCTAAACTAGATATTGTGTCTTGATATGTAATATGATCCCTGCTCTTTTAAACTCTGTCTTGTTACATGGGGCTTGACAGTTTGGAAGCTACATTAAACAGATTTACTAGCCAGTAGGGAATCTGGTTTAAATTCTGCCAGTGAAAGGCATTTGTGTGAGGCTTGGAAGTGGAAGATATAGAGAGGCCATTATTCTCCAGGAGCAGCTGGGCATCTGCAGATGGCTGACGGGGGGTTCCGCCTGTGGCTTTCAGGTGTCCTCTTGCAAGGCTGTAGGCAGCATAAATCATTGGTGGAAGCTTATTAGGATCCTCCTACTTTCTTATTTTTTGGTACGCTTTTCAGCTTTCCTGACCTTGCAGTAATTGTCTAAGACTGCTTTTCTGTATTACACCCTTTCCTGCTTAAAATACCCAGGGTGGTAGCTGGTTTTCTGACCAAATCCTAATTGGTATCTAGACTGCATCTTTATTTCTGTATTTGGCTACTTTGTAAGGTTGTGTGATGTGAACAGTGAAAATATATGCCTATAAAATATTTCAAAATACATGCCTAAATAAGTGTTTATCTGCAGCATTCTCTTAAAATACAAAGACAGCCCATAAATGGAGTCCCTCTGTATCCGTGGAAGACTGGTTCCAAGACACCCCCATGGGTACTAAAATCTAAGGATGCTTGAATTGTTTATATAAAATGTATAGTATTTGCATATAATCTATGAACATCATCTTGTATACTTTAAATCATCTCTATATACTTATAATATGTAATGCAGTATAAATGCTATATAAATAGTAGTTACACTATATTGTTAAGAAAATAATGGCAAGAAAAAAAGTCCATGTATGTTCAATGCAGTTTTATTTTTTTAATATTTTCAATCAGTGGTTGGTTGAATCCATGGATGCAGAATCTTTGGATACAGAGGGCTGACTGTATATGTAAATATACCATATGTTGTGAAATATAGCTCAAGTGGTTCAGCTATAATCAAAACAGAATAGATTTAATTGGACCGCTCGAACACTCAGCCAACTCATATTTATTATGCTGGTGTTCCAAAACGTTACGCTGCTGAATTTTCTGCCAGTTTAACTTACTGTGACTTTGCCAACATAAATGGGAATAGAAGAAGAGGTTTAGTTGTGTGAAAATCATCACAGAGCCAACCATATGTTTATGTCTTTTCAAAACATTATTATTATAAATTTATTTCTATCTTACTTGAATTCCATACTCTTCTGCATTGCAAAAGAGGAAGGAAATGAGAGTGGTAGCTATTTTCAGCAGGGAAACCATATTTATTTTTTCTTTTAGTTAGACAAGTAAACTCTTCTAATGTGCTTTAGTCAAACTGCCTGGAAAAACTTGGTATTTCTAACGATGTGTCAATGTTGTTTGAGTGACACTATGTAGATTTAAAAGAACAGAAAAAAATATTTCCAGGGTAGAAACCAAATATCTCAAAATGAGGTAGATTCATTATGGAAAATTGAGAAAATATGTTAAAGAATGAATTGGTCAAGAAAATACCAAATGATTTATAATCAATCCATTCTATTTCTAGGCAATCTTTCTAAAACAACTTTTAAAAAGAAGAAGAAAAGCAATTTTGATAATTCTCATTTAGAGAATAAAGTCTAAGCTCTTTGGCATAGCACACAGACTTCCAGGCCACTCGTTCCTTCCATTCACCCTCCACCACTCTATGGATTGGCACACACCGCAGTGCTTCCATATGAGACTATTTGCTAACCCGGAATATGCCAAGTACTTAGCACTTTTGCTTGGGCAATCCTTGGATCTGAATTCTTAGCAGTTTTAAAATATCTCTAGCTGTTTATATGTGTCTCTTCAGCTGGACTGAGTTCAATTAAGTATATTGATTATTTTTACATCTCTTTATCAAAGGTGCTTAGCAAATATAGATGGTAGATATCAATAAATTGTCGATACATGCCATGAATAAATGTATGGATAAATAATAGTTTTGATTTGAAAAGAATAGGAGGTGTTCTTTTGTTCAGGTTCTACGTTTTACAAAAGGAAACTGAGGCCTAGTGAACTCTATTTTGCTCCAATGTACAGCAGTAGCACTGCCGGTACTGGAACAAGGGTGTCTCTGCTTTCCATTCAGAGATCTTTCTACTGTTTCATTCCTGGCTAATTCGGAAATTTGTTTGAAGGAATTGTGGTTCGTTTTCTAACTATTTGCTCTGTAATGCTCCTAACATCCTTGGGGACATCACTCACACTTTAAAAATAATTGAGGAAAAATACCTATAACTTCAGACATTCAAAGAGCTACACTAGCCTTCTAGTTTTTCACCTGGCTCCTTGCCTGTCTAGCATTTCATCTCTCATAAAACAGCGGGCCCGTTGTGGCAATTATTTACAAAGCACAAGCCTCTATATTGGGTATAGACTCTATATTCTATTTCTATATTTGACTTTTCATTTTTGAGTTGTGGGGATTCTTTATAAATTCTGGCTATAAGTCTCTTGTCAGAGAAATAGATGATAGATAATTGATAGAGAAAGCGATAGATATTAATAGATAGCTATTTCCTACTAGAATATGACTTGTCTTTTTGTTATCTTCCTAGTAATTATTGAAAAATAGAAGTATTAAATTTGGATGAAGTCTCATTTATACATTTTTTTCTTGTGTAGCTCATTCTTTTTGTGTCCCTAAGAAATATTTGCCTACCCCAAGGTCATGAAGATTGTCTGTGATGTTTTCTCTGAGAACATTTATAGTTTTTTTCTGTAAAGTTTAGACCTATTTAATTCACATTAAATGAATTTTTTGAATGGTATGAGGCAGAGCTTGATCTTAATTGTTTTTCTGTATACTCACTTACTTGTTGCAAAACTACTTTTGAGATTTTCTTTCCCCATTTAGTAGATTTGACATTGTTTTGAAAATCAATTCACCATACATATGTGGGCCTATGTCTAGACTATCTATTCTGACCCATTGATATATTGGTTTATCATCTTGCCAAACCCAGTCTGTCTTGATTACTGTAGCTGTAAGTATTTTAAATCAGAAAGCTTACGTCTTGCAATTGTGTTCATCTCTTTCAAGACAGATTTTGCTATTCTAGATCCTTTTCATTTCCATATGAATTTTAGAATCTGCTCACAAAATTATACAATGCAATACATTGGGTCTATAGATCAACTTCAGGACAATAAACATCTGGACAATATTGGTTTATGGTCCATGAATGTGAATATTTTTCTCCATTCATTTAAATCTTTATTTCCCTCAGTAATGCTTCATAGTTTTCAGTAGATACATTATGTATCTTGTTGTTAAATCTCTTCCTAAGTATTATATTTTTGATGCTATATTTTTTAGTTGAGAAGACAAAATCCTACTATTTTATTTCAAGATTTCTAAGT
Source organism: Mandrillus leucophaeus (assembly GCF_000951045.1). NCBI lineage: Eukaryota > Metazoa > Chordata > Mammalia > Primates > Cercopithecidae > Mandrillus > Mandrillus leucophaeus. The sequence goes on along the minus strand of NW_012104754.1, from coordinate 735,108 downwards.
CTCAGTTGCATTCAAATAAATTGTAGAAAGAGTTTATTGTTGGACAGTGTTTAGATCTTGGAATGTAATTCCGCACTGATGTAACTGTTAGAAAATGTAAGTTATTGATCCATGCTAGGCCATCCAAAATTAATTTGATATTACTGGGAAGAAATGAGTCATAGACCTATAAATGAATCTGTACACACATAAATAAATCTGTATTAATATTTGAAAACTCTTCTCACTCGATAGTTAATTTAGCTTTCCAAATTAGTCATGTGTTGTTTAACTCTTAAATATCTTTACTGATTAAATGTGTGCTGCTTATTAGCTCTAACATATGACATATGGATGTCAAGCAGGACTGGTGATGACAACAGAGACTGCAGCTTTTTACTTAAGCCTACAGTTGACAATATGACTTTTCTACAGAGGTGGAGTGACTAAAGGTAGCTATAATATCTGCAAAGGAAACCAGAGGAAACCAACTGGACAAAGAGGCAGTACAAACTTAGCTACCGTGAGCTGGAATGCAACTGTGCGTTTCATCAAGAGTGGGTAAGCTAAAATTATTTATTGCTTCCATTATTTACTCAAGCTAATAATATATT
>NW_012104754.1:732225-732765 GCF_000951045.1 Mandrillus leucophaeus | reverse complement strand
AGCTTTCCTGACCTTGCAGTAATTGTCTAAGACTGCTTTTCTGTATTACACCCTTTCCTGCTTAAAATACCCAGGGTGGTAGCTGGTTTTCTGACCAAATCCTAATTGGTATCTAGACTGCATCTTTATTTCTGTATTTGGCTACTTTGTAAGGTTGTGTGATGTGAACAGTGAAAATATATGCCTATAAAATATTTCAAAATACATGCCTAAATAAGTGTTTATCTGCAGCATTCTCTTAAAATACAAAGACAGCCCATAAATGGAGTCCCTCTGTATCCGTGGAAGACTGGTTCCAAGACACCCCCATGGGTACTAAAATCTAAGGATGCTTGAATTGTTTATATAAAATGTATAGTATTTGCATATAATCTATGAACATCATCTTGTATACTTTAAATCATCTCTATATACTTATAATATGTAATGCAGTATAAATGCTATATAAATAGTAGTTACACTATATTGTTAAGAAAATAATGGCAAGAAAAAAAGTCCATGTATGTTCAATGCAGTTTTATTTTTTTAATATTTTCAATC
>NW_012104754.1:725014-727835 GCF_000951045.1 Mandrillus leucophaeus | reverse complement strand
GTATTCCAAAGATCTTGCCAATGGTCACATTTCATTTTACCTAGTTAAATGTAAAAAATCAGTCCTAATATCAAAACCGTTCAATTTTCAGAAGAAATAATATACTCAGTGTACATATCAACACATAGCAATGACTTTTTATTCATCTTTTGTTTCCCTGAATGTGTAGGTGTTTGAGTTCCTGGTATTTCTTCTTTTACACCAGATAAGGACTGTTTGAAACTATTTCATCATCACCATTCACTCCAGCCATTCTAATTTTCACTGCTACAAAAATGTTGGTGTATAAACTGCTGTGTGAGCCTGTCTTAGGAGAGTCAGAGTACTTGAAATCTTTTTTCTTTTTTGGTAAAATGGCTATCTAATTCTGAAGAACTGTGCTTGAGATACTTTTTTCCTTTTTTTCTAAGACCAATGAAGGAAAATCACAATCTATTCCTAGTTTAGCTACTTTCTTTATATTTTTTCTTGGGTTTTAAATCTCTTCTCCATTCTAAGCTTTTGTGTAAGTATCCATTTCTTCTACCGTTCCACTGATTGTATATTCAGACTCTGTAGCATACATCTGAAGATGATGATAAAGGCTAGCGGCCTGCCCCTCCTGGGAAGATATTGTAGTCCTCAACTCAGACCTGGGAAAAGAAGAAACCCTGTTTTCTTGTCTGCACCCTCCTAGTGGAGTTTCAATCATTCTTAGCTGGAAGGAGTGAGTGAAGGTGTGGGTTGTGGTTCAAATGTCATGTACTCTCGGTTGTCTGCAGAGTTTTAGTAGATTTTCTTGAATTTTTTTTCACTTGCTGTATGCCTTTAGGAAAAATTTCCAAGACCTCAAACAGTTTGTTTTTTCCTAGTTTTTCACCAGTTATGCTTTTTTCTCTTGAAAGTGCATCCACGGAGCTCCTCATGCTACCTGCCCAGAACTAAAACTCTACAATCCACTTTTAATCCCATGTAGAACCTTTCAAATTTTTAAATATTAAACTATTCATCCTAGAGTTTCAATTTTGTTCTTATTTATAGTTACCATTACTCTGGTGGTATTTCCTTTGTGTTTTCTCATTATGTTCATATTTTAAAAATTTTGAACATCATTATGATAAAAGATTTCACATACTGTCTGCTAAATCCAACATTGTGGTCATTTCATGGTCTGTTTGTATTGCCTGTTTTTTTCTCTTGGTTGTCAGTCACATTTTTAAGGTTTTCATTTGCATGCCTATTTTTTTCTGTATGCAAAACCTTATTAATATTTTGTTCTAGGATATCTGAAATAGGTAGTCTTTCTTTGAAAGGTGTTGAGTTTTGTTTTGACAACAATTAAATTACTGGAACATCCTCTGATCTTATCTGACTTGGTTTATGCTTTGTTAAACGAGACTTACATTGAATTTGTCCTTTGCCCTAGCATGTCCCTTATTCCCAAAGCATCACTTCTCTTGGGTCTACATTGAATGTCTAAGTTGCCCCTTGTTGCATTACTGAAATTACTACATGTTAGAGCACTGCATGATCTCTGCATCTCTGTGGCTCTCATTCCAGAAGCCACTCTCTGCTAGGCATCATGTTATTTTGCACTGTGCATGCACAGCTTACTCCCAGTCAAGAGGTCAAAGGAAACCTCTGTGCAGATCCAAGGCTCTCTCTTTGCATTTTCTCCTCTTAACCATGCCAACATACAAGATTTCATCTGACTCAGCAGCAAGGGATTCTTATCTTTGCCTTCTCAACTTAGCAAAATGAATTTTTTTGGCTTATGCACTATTTGCCTGTGCAGTCATGAGGAAAGTACTCACAGTCTGAATGTTGAAGAAAATGTGGAATTAACTTTGCATATTTTTCTTTTCTCAAGAATCACTGTACTGTGACGCTCGTTGTCCAATGCCAGAAAATGGTTCTATGATATATTTGGATGTTATCGTTGTTTATGTTGGGAATGCAAATCTGATAACACTTTCTCCTTCATAACTAGAAACAGAATTATTGCCTCCTCCTGACCACTTTTAAAGATATATTAAAACTTATTTATAGATTCTTTAATATTTTCAATCTTGTTTACATCTATCTATATCTCTCCTAGATGCCAGAAGTTTGCACTATTGTAGTCAATTAACTCTCATTTATAATGTCCTACCCTAATTGAGAAACCACAACACTTTGTGATTTAGTACTCAATAGTGTACAAGAGAATTCTAGCAGATGCTGCCATGGAGTCTAAAATTCTTCTCATTCTTTCTGTGTAAATCAGCAACTAGGCAAAGTTTGTCTCAACTTTACGCACAAGAGGAGATATCTATCTGAAAGGGACACAGGTTTCTGAGAATTTTAAAGAACATAACTTTACTTCAGGAAGTTGGAAATCTGCGAGTGAAGAGACAGTAAAATTATCCAAACAAGTTGTACAACCAAAGTTGGGCCATTAGAAGGGGAAAAATCCCCAGCTGAAAGAGAATAAATTTAATGCAATGTAAACAAATAACAGCCAAATGTTTAGTTAGCATAGCATTGCTACAATGGGGTAAGCTTTATTTATTATTTTGGTTTGACAAAGTATGTTGGAATTGATATTCTCCAGACATCCTAAATGCTAGGAAAATGTTATTAGTGATATAACATATGTGAATTGACCTAAAAAACTCTCTCACTTGTATACGTGTTAAACATATTGCTCAAAAAATGTCTAGTCAATATAATCACACTTCATGGTTAGAAAACATTTCAATATATAAGATTGCCATTAAATTTGAAATGGAAATGTTAAGCCTGCCAAAGTTAAGATCCCTTCCAAAGGAGTACTTCATCTGTGGCATCTTTCAAAGTGGTA
>NW_012104754.1:708523-724669 GCF_000951045.1 Mandrillus leucophaeus | reverse complement strand
TCCAAAAAATAAATAAATAAATAAATAAAAATAAAAATAAACAAATAAATTTCAATTGGCATACAGATTCCATCAGGTGATCATTTCTTTGCTCATGTGAGTTGGGTGGACCTAGAGGTAATGAAAACACATGCCTAGCTCTTATCATTTCAATGTTGTGGAAACTCCTCCGCTACATGTGATATCTAAAGCATAGAGTAGGCCATGCCTATAATCCCAGCACTTTAGGAGGCCGAGGCGGGCAGATCATTTGAGGTCGGTAATTTGAGACCAGCCTGGCTGACATGGTGAAACCCTGTCTCTACCAAAAATTAAAAAAATTAGCCAGGTGTGGTGATGGGTGCCTGTAATCCTAGCTACTCAGGAGGCTGAGGCAGGAGAATTGCTTGATTCCAGGAGGCAGAGGTTGAAGTGAACAGAGATCGTGCCATTGCACTCCAGGCTGGGTGACAGAGTGAGACTCCATCTCAAAACAGACAAACAAACAAACAAACAAAAGCAACCAACCAAACAAACGAAAACCAATAAAGCCTAGAGTATTCTTACTTAACTAATCAAACAGAAGTTATAATCACAGGCTAGAAAATTCCATAATGATATGATTGATCAACTCCTGCAAGTTACTCACATAATAAACCCAATATTTTAGGAAGTTATTTTCCAGATTGCCCAAGTGCTGCTCCTGTGTTAAAAGGATATGTACACCACTGCACTCCAGCATGAGCAACAGATTGAGACCTTGTTAAACAACAACAACAACAAAAGGATATATGGATAATATTATCTGAGACTCCTCAATACTTTCACTGGGTAAAAATTAAATAATTATGTGCTCAGCCTATGAAAGTAAAAAACTGAGAAGCATGCATTTGGTCAGTTTTTCTGTATGTTTTGCAAATACGTAGTTTAAAGTTACTATCTAATATGTCATTTAGTGCCCCTTAAAAAGGAATTCATCTTTTCTCTAATTTAGTTCCTGGGGAAAAGGTAAGTTTCTACAAAATGTTTGACTTTCTTTTCTTTTTCGGGCAATGAATAATAGATAATTCCGTGTGTGTGTGTGTGTGTGTGTGCGTGCGTGTGTGCGCGTGTGCGTTTCCTTATTTGCTTGTTTCACCATATACATGTCAGACAAATCAAGGGCCCAGGAGTGATATAGCTCATCTCATATGACCGGTAGGATCATATGACTGGTAGGATCATATGACTGGTAGGATCATATGACTGGTAGGATCATATGGCTATATTGATATTGTGGGAAGAGCAGCACACACAAATCAAAGAACTTGGGTTTAGGTTCTTGATTCTGCTTCTCCCAACTTGATATGTTGAATAAGTTACTTATTCCTCTGGGCTTTAATTTTGTCATCAGCAATGTGTGGCTAATTATACTGATCCCAAAGGATTATTAGAAATGCCAAAGGATCCACATCAGGGAAGTTAAATATTAAATGTCAAATATCAATAATATGCTATTATATAGCAAAAAACATATGCAATCCACATTGTACAATGTAAACTGTAAAAGGTTGAGGGATATTATTCACTGCTTCCTCTGACCTGCTTTCCGTTTCTTTTTATTCTATAGAATTGTAGAATTATAGGCTTGGAAAAGACATTAGAGTCATCCACCTCCATGGCCCAAAATATGTAGAACTTTTCAAAACTACAATATATGAAGAGTGATTGGAAACACGACATTTTCAGTGCTTTGAGTAATCCTGGTTTGTCCCAATACTTTAAAGTACATTCTCATTCATCTCTTCCCACCGAGGATCTTTTAGGAAGTCACAGTTTGTTTCCATAAGCACCAGAAGTTATGAGAGAATATCTGACCACAGCTGCTACCTGGGAACTTGTCATAGAGCCATCAATGTTGCCGTTCAGCCCATGCAATTTCTAACTGAAATGAGAGGAAACAAGACAGAGACACTGATTGTAGCCTGCTCGGTGGATGTCAACATGAATGCCACCCCTTTAGCGATATCTCTTCTGACTCCCTTATTAAAGTGTACTCTGGTACAAAGAAACCAGAGGACATAACAATTAGTTTCAAAGTGGGAGACAAAGTAAAATTCAAGAGACTCAAAAAGAGTCATTTAGAGTGGTTAGCGAAACAAAGATACAGCTAGAAATCATTCATGTTGTGTACATAACATCAAATATAAATATCAAAATATATTAAGATTGCAGAGACGCATTGATAAAAACATTTTCTAGAGATGTTCAAGAGCATGAAAATAAATAAGAATATGAGATTGGAATATAGATATTTAAAGAGTAAAAGAGATAACCAAGGATGCAGCTTTTTATCCTGTGGAAATTACATATTTTCTTCAAATGTACACAATACAGTTATAAATGTTTTCGTATACTACAACACAAATAAAATTATAGTAGGAAACAATTCTACAAAGCACAAATGATATATACCATATATTCTGACTAGACATATATTAGACATATATTAAGACAAGAAATTCATAAAAATATTCACCAACTTAGAAATTTTTGCATGGCTTCTCCACTTAACAAATGTCTTTTTAAAGACATATTAAATCTATCATTTTTATTTTTAGAATATTACAGAAAAGCATTTCATTTAAAAGTATCAATATGTAAATGTGACAGATGAATTGACCTAAAAGGTAATAAATTGGCCCTCATTAAATATTAGCATTAAAGAACCATGCCCCGAAAGCAAAGTTTAAAACTTTGATGTAGCATATTAGATCCTCCAAATTTTTTATTCCCTCTTCATTATTAGAATTAAATATCCATGTGACTTCTGAGTACCTCCTACTACAGCAGACAGCTTATATTTCCTTGCCCCATTGATCTTGAGCTTGCCCTGTGATTTTATATCCCAAATGGAATGTTAGTAGAAGTGAAATGAACAATGCTACTGCTAATCAGCGGTTCTATACATAAGGAATAGGTAGACACTGAGTATTAGGGCTGTTCATTATGCAGCATTATTGCAGCAACAGCTGATGAGTATACAGTAATCCTCCCTTATCCTTGGGGGATATGTTTCTAGACTCCCCGGTGGATGCCAGAAACCAACAGATAGTGTGAAACCCGATTGCCATATATATATATATATTCCATCAATTGGATATACCTGTTCCATCAATTGGAACATGTCTCTTTCTGTTCATGTCTTCCACCCACAAACACAATGCCTTTTCCATCTTAACTAAGCACTTAAAACACTGTAGCTATAACTTTTGCAGTTAGAGATGTCACAGCAAAACTAGCATGAATTTATTTTCCTTTCCTCACAATTTCACAGAGAGAAGATTCATTCTTATGATAGATCTTAGTAACTTCAGCATACAATTTATTTCTTTTCTTATTAAGTGAAGAATTTTTGCTTTTTCATTTAAAGAAAGCACTTTATGGCCTCCCTTTGTCATATTTTAACTGCCAGCGTCACTGCTCTTGTACTTTGGGGCCATTAGTAAGTAAAATAGGGGTTAGTTGAATACAAAGCATTGCAATATTGTGACAATGTGATCACTGAGATAGCTATTAAGTGACTAACAGGGCAGGTAGCATGTACAGTGTTGGATATACTAGACAAAGGAAGGAGCCACACCCCAGGCAGGATGGAACTAGAGGGCACAAGGTTTCATCATGTTACTCAGAGCAATATACAATTTAAAATTTCTGAATTGTTTATTTCTGGAATTTTCCATTTAATAGTTTTGGACCGTGATTGACCATGAATAACTAAAATCACAGAAAGTGACCTGTGGATAAGTGGGGAATGTTGTACTCAATCAAAGGTTTGTAGGAAATATAGCCAAGAGTGAATGTTTTAAATCATTGAACAAAAGCCTCTTTACTCCACAATTAAAAAAAATAAACAACACAATTAATGAAGACATTTTAAAAGCAAATAAATAAATAATTATATAAAATTTTAAAATAATGCAATCAAAATAAGTTACAAAATATGAGTTTGATTTTTACATATTAAGTAAGCCAAAATTTAACATTTAAAATGCTTATTAGTGATAAAGGTGGTACTTGCAACATTCTACTACTGAAGTTTAAATTGGTTTAGAAATTTTATGAATCTTTAACACACTTATAATCTTTGATTAAATAATTCATTTTCCAAAGATGCTTCCTAAAGAAATGACAGAAATATGAGTTACTTTTAAATAAGGCATATATAATATTATTTTATATGCCAGTGGGGCCAAGAAGAGAATTTAATGCCCTACCATAAGGAAATGCTTCAATGAGCATCGTGATACATATATAAAGAAATATCATTTTTGAAACATAAATAGTATTTTCAAAGAGTTTGTAATGACATAATATATTTGTAATAAAAATTTAACAGCAAAAATACAGATTTTTAAAATAAGAGTCTGGAAGAAAATGTTCTAAAATATTACTGGTGACTATTTACTTCCTGTCCTTCAATTTTCCCTTGACTGCTTTATAATTGGTTTCTTACCACACTGTGCTACATATCAATTCTTTTTTGTTATTTTAATTTTTAATTGAGATTCAGGGGTATTTGTGCAGGTTTGTTAAAGGGTATATTTCATGGTGCTTCTAATGATCCCATCACTCAGATAGTTAATATAGTACCCAATAGAAAGGTTTATAAGTGAGAACATGCAATATTTGGTTTTCTGTTCCTGCATTAATTTGCTTAGGATGATGGCTCCAGCTGCATCCATATTGCAAAGGACATGATTTTGTTCTTTTTTATGGCTGTGTAGTATTCCATGGTGTATATGTACCGCATTTTCTTTACACTAGGTACTGATGGGTACCTAGGTTGATTATGTCTTTGCTATTGTTAATAGTGCTGTAATAAACATAAACACAGTCGTTTTTTGGAAGAATGATTTATTTTCCTTTGGGTATATACCCAGTGATGGAATTGCTAGGTCAAATGATAGTTCTATTTTGAGTTTTTTGAGAAATTTCCAAATTGTTTTGCACAGGGCTGAACTAATTTACATTCTCATCCACAGTGTGTGAGTGTTCTCTTTTCTCCACAGCCTCACCAATATCTGTTATTTTATCTGATTCCAAAGCTAGCAGAAGAAAAGAAAAAGCTAAAATCAGAGCAGTACTAAAGGAAATTGCCACCCCGAAACCATACAAAGGATCAACAAGATGAAAAGTTTCTTTTTTGAAAGGAGAAACAAGAACAATAGATAATGAGCTAGATTAACAAAGAAAAAACGAGAGAAGATCCAAATAGGCACAATCAGAAATGACAAATGAAATATTACAACTCATCCCATAGAAGTGTAAAAGATCATCAGAGACTATTTCATGTTTTCACATTTCTATGTGAACAAACTAGGAAATCAACAAATGCATAAATTCCTGGAAACACACAACCTCCCAAGATTGAATCAGGAAGAAATGGAAACCATGGACAGACCAATAACAACTTCTGAAACTGAATCAAAAATATAAAACCTACCAACCAAAGAAAAAACAAAAGCCTGGGCCAGATGGATTGACAGCTGAATTCTACCAAACACACAAAGAAGAGATGGTGCCAATTCTACTGAAACTATTCCAAAAAATCAAGGAGGAGAGATTCTTCCCTAAGCCATCCTATGAAACCAGTATCATTCTGATACCAAAACCCAGCAAAGGCACAACAACAACAACAACAAAAAACTACACGTCAATATCCCTGAAGAACACAAATGCAAAAATCCTCAACAAAATACTAGCAAACTGAATCTAGCCTCACATCAAAAGTTAATTTACCACAATCAACTAGGTTTTATTCCTGGGATGCAAGGTTGGCTCAATATACAGAAATCAATAAATGTGATTCACTATGTAAACAGAATTAAAAACAAAAATCATTCAATGTTCTCTTGAAGTGCATTAATAACCAACTTTTCAGATACCAAGGATGACATTTTTTGAGTCATCATGCTTTTTGAGCTTTTCAAAGCCTTTGACACTTTAAGCCTCAACAACTACTTCAAATATCTCAAAAGTTGTTTTATTACTTTCTGGTAGTGCTTTCCCTTGGGCCTCTTGTCCCTGTAATCAGTTTCTCCTTTTTCTTGATAGGCTTCTCTACCTCTGCTTAACTGTAGTGTTCCTACAAGTTTTGGTTCTTGATTTCTTTTTTCTCAATGCACAAATTTTCTCTTAGAAAATTATAGCTTAATATTTCTAACCTTCTAATAAAACATACTGTTTTGATTGGAGCCATCTGTTTACTTCTGGAGCCTAGGGTAGAATCAACCACACTTGAAGTACATTAACTGGAAGTTCTGTTCCCTAAAGGGAAACTGAGGAATTGTTATCAAAAGAAAGGGTCATTAATGTTTGGTGTTGTGCTGATGGCAAACACAACGGATCTTCTCAATGGAACATTCTTGTCTCCAGGTGTTCTCTACTTAAATTGTCCCCCCATATACACTCTGTCTTGCCTGGTGGCATCACATTCCTGCGCACAACTTGTATGAGTCACAGTTGTAAGCAGAGCAGGGGCCACAATCTAAAGGTTGACGTTCAAAGTACTTAGTGACTTGTTCCCTAACTACTTTTCCAGCCTTGTACCACCCTCACCCACCTGGACAGGCATACAAACCTTCACTTCAATGATGTTGGTAGTCCTTTCAGATCCCCTAACAGACCCTGCAACTCCCCTGGTCCCATTATTGCATTTGACATGCCTTGGGTCTTTTAGGGCCTCATTCAAATTCTACCCTTAAATCATGCCCCTCCCATGGCTTGTATCACTGGGTATATACCCAGTGATGGAATTGCTAGGTCAAATGATAGTTCTATTTTGAGTTTTTTGAGAAATTTCCAAATTGTTTTGCACAGGGCTGAACTAATTTACATTCTCATCCACAGTGTGTGAGTGTTCTCTTTTCTCCACAGCCTCACCAATATCTGTTATTTTATCTGATTCCAAAGCTAGCAGAAGAAAAGAAAAAACTAAAATCAGAGCAGTACTAAAGGAAATTGCCACCCCAAAACCATACAAAGGATCAACAAGATGAAAAGTTTCTTTTTTGAAAGGAGAAACAAGAACAATAGATAATTAGCTAGATTAACAAAGAAAAAACGAGAGAAGATCCAAATAGGCACAATCAGAAATGACAAATGAAATATTACAACTCATCCCATAGAAGTGTAAAAGATCATCAGAGACTATTTCATGTTTTCACATTTCTATGTGAACAAACTAGGAAATCAACAAATGCATAAATTCCTGGAAACACACAACCTCCCAAGATTGAATCAGGAAGAAATGGAAACCATGGACAGACCAATAACAACTTCTGAAACTGAATCAAAAATATAAAACCTACCAACCAAAGAAAAAACAAAAGCCTGGGCCAGATGGATTGACAGCTGAATTCTACCAAACACACAAAGAAGAGATGGTGCCAATTCTACTGAAACTATTCCAAAAAATCAAGGAGGAGAGATTCTTCCCTAAGCCATCCTATGAAACCAGTATCATTCTGATACCAAAACCCAGCAAAGGCACAACAACAACAACAACAAAAAACTACACGTCAATATCCCTGAAGAACACAAATGCAAAAATCCTCAACAAAATACTAGCAAACTGAATCTAGCCTCACATCAAAAGTTAATTTACCACAATCAACTAGGTTTTATTCCTGGGATGCAAGGTTGGCTCAATATACAGAAATCAATAAATGTGATTCACTATGTAAACAGAATTAAAAACAAAAATCATTCAATGTTCTCTTGAAGTGCATTAATAACCAACTTTTCAGATACCAAGGATGACATTTTTTGAGTCATCATGCTTTTTGAGCTTTTCAAAGCCTTTGACACTTTAAGCCTCAACAACTACTTCAAATATCTCAAAAGTTGTTTTATTACTTTCTGGTAGTGCTTTCCCTTGGGCCTCTTGTCCCTGTAATCAGTTTCTCCTTTTTCTTGATAGGCTTCTCTACCTCTGCTTAACTGTAGTGTTCCTACAAGTTTTGGTTCTTGATTTCTTTTTTCTCAATGCACAAATTTTCTCTTAGAAAATTATAGCTTAATATTTCTAACCTTCTAATAAAACATACTGTTTTGATTGGAGCCATCTGTTTACTTCTGGAGCCTAGGGTAGAATCAACCACACTTGAAGTACATTAACTGGATGTTCTGTTCCCTAAAGGGAAACTGAGGAATTGTTATCAAAAGAAAGGGTCATTAATGTTTGGTGTTGTGCTGATGGCAAACACAACGGATCTTCTCAATGGAACATTCTTGTCTCCAGGTGTTCTCTACTTAAATTGTCCCCCCATATACACTCTGTCTTGCCTGGTGGCATCACATTCCTGCGCACAACTTGTATGAGTCACAGTTGTAAGCAGAGCAGGGGCCACAATCTAAAGGTTGAAGTTCAAAGTACTTAGTGACTTGTTCCCTAACTACTTTTCCAGCCTTGTACCACCCTCACCCACCTGGACAGGCATACAAACCTTCACTTCAATGATGTTGGTAGTCCTTTCAGATCCCCTAACAGACCCTGCAACTCCCCTGGTCCCATTATTGCATTTGACATGCCTTGGGTCTTTTAGGGCCTCATTCAAATTCTACCCTTAAATCATGCCCCTCCCATGGCTTGTATCACAGCCTCATGTTGTGTCAAACACTTATGTATTTACCAGATGCGGAGCCTCTGGAGGATGTAGGTAAAAATTCATCTCTGTATTCCCCAGAGTAACTTACATACCGCTTTTCAAATAGTCAATAAATGTTTGTTGAAATTGTTGACTTGTGGAATTACGCAGCCTTAGGCTGAAGAGCAGAAGTTGGGATTGGCACAGAGCTCAGTATTTTCAGCGTGTAATTTCTTCAGGGCTCTACAGGTGACTGAATCCTGACAAGCTGCTGGGCAGGAAAGGTGATTCAAATTACATATTTAAGGGAAGACGTAATTTAGCCCATGTGTTGGGATAAAATAAGCAAGCACTCAGAAACTTCACACAAATAAGAAAGAGGCCCAGTGTAAGCTACAGGGGCCCCGTTGAAGTGTTTTAAAAACACATTTCCCACTATTTGAGGGAGTTTCTCTAGTATTAGAAAAGAAAGAGTTCCTGGGCAGGTTGGAACTCAACTGATTAGTGGTTAGACTCTGAATAAGAGGTGCAGAAATTTTCCTACTTTGTAAGCATGTCTTTATTTGCGTAATGTTCTAACAGCTTGGAGAATACCTGAGATACTTGTGACTTATGAGGGAAAAATGAAAGTAATCAGAATTCTTTTTCTTTGGAGACAGTCTTACTCTGTTGGCCAGGCTGGACTGCAGTGGTGTGATCTCTGCTCACTACACCTTACAGGTTCAAGTGAATCTCCTGCCTCAGCCTCCCAAATAGATGAGATTACAGGTGTGCACCACCATGCCCTACTAATTTTTTTTTGGTGTGGATTTTGATTAGAGATGGAGTCTCATCATGTTCCCCAGGGTGGTCTCAAACCCCAGGGTGGCCTCCCAAAGTGCTAGGATTACAGGCATGAGCCACTCCACCTGACCAATAAATGTTTATATTAAGTGGTACTTAAAATGCTTGCCTTTTGTCTTATGTCATTTTTACGTAACCAAATACCCATAGCAATTAGCCTAGGGTGGTTAGAAAAGAAATACATTGTGATCATGAGGGTCACATACACATACACATATGGGGCAGTATCACTTTTTGAAGTAGTAGAAAGAGCATCAAACAGAGTGCGCTAATATGTGGTCTCTAGCTTGAGCAGTAGGACTAACTAGCTCTGTGGCTATGAAAGTATTTCTTAAATGCTCTGAGCCTCTCAACATAATCTGAGAATCTAAGTCACAGTTGCAATTGCCTTTAAAGTCATCGTAAACTTTTTGAGATCATGCGATTCTATATTTGATAAGATATTATATGTAAGATATATAAAAATACCAAAAAGGGGTTAGACGAATCTGATAATAGACAGTCAACAATGCTCTTCAATTATCTTGGGCTTCAGGGGCTCAGAACTTTCTATTATCTTGGGGTAGAGAACTAAAATGAATACATATTGTCCTGTCTTTTAGTTATAAAGCTCTTTTCTTGTTTTACTAGAGAAAATAGCCTTCAGTTCTCACGTGAAGAAGCTATTGCACTTGTCCTGGCAAGAGATAATATTTCATTAGACTAGGGTAGAAAGAATTGAGGGATAATCAAGTTTTGAATATGTTTTAGATATAGAGTAATATAATTCATAGAAATACAAGTTGTGGGATATTTCAGAAAGAGAAGAACCAGCTGTGATTCCTAGATGTAGGCCTGTAATAAATGGGTTGATGGTGGTGCTATTTATTAATATGAGCAAAGATTAGGACCCAGGAAAATTTGAGTAGGAGTGGAGATAATGGCTTTTTTAACACATTAAGTTTGAGTTATTTTTTAAATATCCAAGTGGAAATACTGAGTAAACAATTGAATATACAAAGTCTAGGGATATGCTTAGAGAAGAATGTGCTTTAAGGAGGGAAGGGTCAATACTGTCCAATGTTGCTGAGGTTCAAGTATGATGAGTATGTGGAATTCAACACAATTTCCATTTGAGAACTGTGGTCATAAATTCGAACTACATTCAGTAAATTTGACTTGTCACTTTCTTCACTAATATTTACCTACTCAGAAGCAGGTACCATGTAACAGGACAGGAAGTTTAGACAGGTTTGGGTTCCACTACATGAGTGTATTAAAGGGAGAGAGGTAAAAAGGAGATTTTGCAAGAGTGTGGTTTCACTTGATGTAGCCAGCAATACACTTATACTGAGCAAGCTACAACTACATTAACTCTTCTGTCCTATGTCATACTCTAGTCCACAGAGAGTGTAATTACCTTCTATTCCATGAGACTTCACACTGACCTAGTGCATGGATGATATTATGCTGACTGGACCTTGAGAGCAGGAAGTAAAGGCCACTCATCCTAAGACACATGATTGCCAGAGGGTAGGAAAAAAAGTTTCATAAAAATTCAAGGGTCTGCCTTTTTCAGCAAGAGTTCTAGGAACCTAGTACTATGTGGGGTATCAAGATATCTCTTTCAAGGTTAATGACAGGTCATTGCATCCGACCTTTCTAATACTAAGAAGGAGGCATAGGGCTTAATGGCCTTTTAAAATTTTATTAGCAACATATACCTCATTTGTATGTGTGTGGTGACCCATTTACTGAAGTTTCCAAAAAGCTACAAAGTTTGAGTGGAACACAGAATAAGAGAATGCCCTATAATATGTCCAGGTTGCTCTGAAAGTTTTTCTGCCACTATGTGTGTGACATGTAGGGACGTTGTATGAACATCCTTGAAAGGATGGTCCAGAGAAAGCCTGTCAGTGTCTCTAATTACAGTGTGTACAAATGACAGACAATTGTCCCAACACAGTCCAGCAAAACAAAAGCAATATCTCACTACAGGGAAAAGGTCAGGCAGATTTTCCTGCTGCCCGTTATAAAATACTTGATTTTCCCGCCTTGAGATGTAAACTCATTGTATATGCAACATCTAACTGGGCTACTTCACGATACCTTAGTAGAACCTGGAGCTTAGGAAAATTGACACAAACAACTCATGCTGCTTGTTGTTCTGTGAGTAATAAATGTTTTCATCTTTGGTCCAGGAGACTCATGTCTTCTGCTGGTGCCCAAGAAACTATGGCAGGCTAATTTCTTAGCTTGGAAGTATGGTGTAATCTCAGACTCTTTACTGCTGGAAATTTTTAGTGAGGAGGATGGGATGCTTACAAAAATATGTCCTTCTGGAAGAGAAAGAATAGAGTCTTGTAGGCCTGGTTTGGGAATCTGAGAATACCCTCTATGATCCAGTAGAAAATGCTCTCACCCAAGTATGAAGTAATGGTCGCCCATTATCCTACCTGTTGCTGCATGTTTGGAGGCTGAGCTCAAGGAGTAGAACTAAAACAAGCCTCTTGGATAGTGATTTCAGCTTTGCGTGCTCTCTAAATGGCAGAGCAGGAGGTAACATTTATCATAACAATGTGGAAGCAAGTCCTGAGACCCCAGACAAACGGCCATGTGACTATAGCTACTGAATCAAGGAGTCCCTAAAGCAGAAATAAATGACGTCAGCAATGGGAATGAAGAGCTTTGGGTGGATCAGAAACATCGCCTGAGCCATAAACAGCCTCTACAAGAGAGAAAGTCAATGTGTGTGTTATATGGCTGGCATGGAGCTGCTTCCTTCCTCTCTACTACCAATCCCTCCCTCTCCTTTTACCCAATTTCAAATGCTTTAAGAGAAGGATGATTAGGGTGTGGCTGAAGACTGTTTCCAACGGCACTAAAGCCAGACGCAAACAGCTGAACATACATGAAAATTTTGTGAAGGGATGGAATGCTGTGGTTGGGACCTCTTGGACTAATTTAATATACTCTTGCTATTATTTCCACATCTGAATACATAAGAGCAATTGCTGTGTTGACGTGACTGTAAGTGCTTTAAGGGATTTTCCCAATCAGGAAGAAAAGTGCTGATGGTACAAAAGCTCCTGCCACTTACCATCAGTGGGAACCAGGATTTAGAATGAGTGCCTCTCTCCTCTGATGTCTTGTTTGTCAGCAAGTCAGAAGCCTCAGTCTGAATTACACTGACTGTGATGTTATCACACCTCTACCAGCTGGGGTGGTTGATAAACCCTGACAAAATTCAGTCCTGCTTGCCAAGTTGTTTCTTAGAACAATGTGGATAAATTCAAAATGCTTAGTTCCTCTGGGAGTCAAAGAAAAACTGCTGTATCTTCAATGTCCCCAGCACCTGAAAGGAGGTCCAACACCTTATTTGATTCTTTAGGTATTGGACTACATGTGACTCACTTGGGCATTCAGCTTTCTCATTTATATCAGCTGCCCATAAATTAGCATGCTTTGAGTGGGAGCCAAACCAACCAATTGTAGAGAAAGTTATCCAGCAAGCTGTGGCATGCTCTTTTTACCTTTGGGATCCCATAACCTCAATGATCCCTTTGAACTGTAAGTCTGTGTGACTGATGATTTTAACATCTGGCAAAGGAAAACAGCTTCCCCACAGGCACCTCTTGAAATTATGGATTCATTGCCTACCTGACACAGCTACCATATAGCCCTCTAAGAGTTCTTATTAGCTAACTATGGGTGTCTTGTTAAAACCAAACTTCTGACCCATGGAAACCTTGTGACCCTCAAGCCTGATGCTCCCATTTGAGGATGGTTAACTTGGATTTCATGAGTAACCAGGTGGGAATGGCCCAACAAATATCACTTGTCAAATGGAAATGGAATGTTCAAGAACATAGTTGGCCTGCCCCAGTGGCATCTGACTTCAAGTAGGGCAGAATCTCAAAACTTGCACAGTTATTGACAGACAACAAATGAACACGCCATCTACTCTGAATGGAGACATTATCTTCATCTTTCAAGGTTGTTTATACATAAACATCATTTAAAAATAGTCAAAACCAAAAGCCATCAGCAACTATGCTCACATTTCTATGCTCACCTAGAAATGCAAGCAACCCATACATAATTGCCGTCCAACAATATGCTGGCACTGGATAAACGTGGGCGGCTACATTTCACTTGAAGGACAGTGAAGGAAAATCCTCCTGGTGAGCAGAACTTTGAGCAGTATACATGATGGTTTATCTTCCTTAGAAGGAAAAAACAGAGATTCAGATATATATTGATTCATGGGTAGTGGCTAACAGTTTGACTGATGGTTAGGGACTTGGAAGGAAGATGATTAGGAAAATGGTGTAAGGAGGTCTTGGGAGGAGCTATTTGGATAAACTTTTCAGAATGGACACATAATGAAGACATTTGTGTTCCATGTGAGTGCTCAACAAGGAGCAGAGTAAGATCTGAACAATCAGATAGACAAGATGTTTTGTTCTGTAGACATCAAGCAGTGTCTTTCCCTGGTTTCATATTCCATTTTGTGCTGCTGTAACAGAATACTAGAGAAACAGAATACCAGAGACTGGGTAATTTATAATGAGCCAAAATTTACTTGGCTCATGGTTCTGGAGGCTGGGAAGTCCAAGATCAAATCACCAGCATCTGGTGAAGAACTTCTTGCTGCATTATAACAAGGTGGAAGATGTCACATGGGGAGAGACAGAGGAAAGTGGACCAGATTCATCCTTTTACAAGGAACCTGTCCTGTGATAATAAGCCCATTCCTGAGATAACGTTAATCCATTCACAAGGGCAGAACCCTCATGACCTGATCACTTCTTGAAGGTCCCACCTTTCAATACTGTTGCATTGGAGATTAACTTTCCAACACATAAACTTTTGGGGGCATATCCAATCCATAGAACCTGAGCTTCTGTGTCTTGGCCCAGTGGGTGCATAGACAATGTGTCCATGATAGCAGGGATAAAAGTTATGTATGGGATCAAACAGATTTATTTCCAGGGCTAATATCACTCTGGCACCTACTGAGTGCACCATTTTCCAACCACAGATGAGACACTAAGATATTGGTGGCACTACTCCCACAGGGTCATCAGTTAGACATCCTAATGGCAGGTTGATTCTATTGGATTGCTTCCATCAGTAAAAGGACAGCACTTAGTTCTCATCAGAATAGAGATTTTTATCTTCCCTGCCGGCAAAGCTTTTGTCCAAACCATTATCTATGGGCTCATAGAAGCCTTATTCATCATCATAATATTCTACAACATTGAATATGATCAAGAAACTCATTTCACAACAAATGAAAGGTGGCAATAAGCTCATGCACACGAAATTTCTACCATGGTGCGCACATTTTCATTTATCCATTGGCTGTTCATATATATGCTCTTGTAAAGTGTTTTTTGAAGTCTTTTGCTCACTTTTTAATAGTGTTGATCATTTTTATTATTGATTTATAGGAATTTTTATATAGTATGAATGCATTTTAAAATAATTACTATAATAGCATCTGCAATGATAATCTACTCCCAAAAGAGATTAAATTAGAAATTTACTTATTTGAATCTGAGACTGAAACTATAGGCATAATTTATATGAGTTGGTGTACTAGTCCATTCTCACATTTCTATAAAAAATAGCTGAGACTAGATAATTTATAAAGAAAAGAGGTTTAATTGGCTCAGGGTTCTGCAAGCTGTACAGGAAGCATGGCATCATCAGCTTTTGGGGAGGCCTCAGGGAGCTTTTTCTCATGGCAGAAGGCAAAGCAGGAGGTAGCACCTCACATGGCCACAGCAGGAGGAAGACAGAGAGGGAGGAGAGATGCTACATACCTGTACTTAGTTAATTACTTTTAAACTTTTATTTTAGGTTGGGGGTACATCTGAAGGTTTGTTAAACAGCCAGATCTCACTAGAACTCACCCACTATCGTGACAGTCCCAAGGAGGAAATCCATCTTCATAATCCAATCACCTCCCAACAGGCCCTACCTCCAACAATGGGGATTGCAATGCAGCATGAGATTTGGGTGGGGACACAGAACCAAAACATATCAGTTGCTTATATCAATAAGGTCCAACAGGGTTTGCTTCTGGTGAAATGTGCAGTGGAGAGGCTAGAGGAGGTGATTTGCTTGGTAAGGACAGAACCCAAAAAGTATGTCTCAACCCTGCACTCTCACAGAGAAGGGGAGGAACAGATTAACTTCCTGGCTTTCATCTCAGCTTTCTCCAACCTCCAAAATGCTAAAACATCTTATTGCCTGTCTGAAGGCACTGAACTGGAACTTAGTTATCAATCATTTGGGATTTTAAAAGAAGACAAATTCAAATGCTTGTTTTCTTACTTGTCTTTAAAAACCTTAATTGGCAACTCAGAATCCAATGGCAGAATTGTGAATAAAATATTTCTTTCTTTAGCTGTTTAGAAGACAAAATAACAAAGGTAGTTTAGAGAAAATGTCTGTCTCCGTTGTTCTTTTACTTGTATACAGTTTTCATAAGCTTTGGAGACTAGTGATAGAATTGAGAAAAGGGTGAGAAAACTGGGATAGATGGCAAAAATGCCCACTTATTTCATAGCTTCTTCCAACAAGAGGTGGAGTATATTTCCCTTGCCTTTAAATCTGAGCCAAAATGATGACTTCCTTTGACCAATTAAATGTAGCAGAAGTGAGATCATACAAGTTCCAATCCAAGGCTTCATGAGGCCTTGAG
>NW_012104754.1:705828-707603 GCF_000951045.1 Mandrillus leucophaeus | reverse complement strand
TTTTCTCTTTTCTTTTCATTTATTTATTTATTTTTTGAGATGGAGTCTTGCTCTGTCACCCAGGCTACAGTGCAGTGGCACGATCTTGGCTCACTTCAACCTCCGTCTCCCATTTCAAGTGATTCTCCTGCCTCAGCCTCCTGAGCAGCTGGGATTACAGGCATCCGCCATCAAGCCCAGCTAAGTTTTGTATTTTTAGTAGAGATTGCGTTTCACCATGTTGGCCAAGCTGGTCTCAAACTCCTGACCTCGGGTCATCAGCCCACCTTGGCCTCCCAAAGTGCTGGTACTACACCGCTCCCAGCCAGTAGTTTTATTTCGATTACCTTTGTATTTCCAGTAAGAAGAATATTTTTTAAAGTGGAATTTTTTTCCTTACATTTTGAGACATTGGAAACAGCTTCCTTAAAGGAAATCAAAATATCTAGAGTCCAAAGGCAACTTTTGTTTGAATGCTGGTTTGCCCACTTATTATGTGAGCTTGAGCTAGTTCCTTTTAATTTCTTCACCTGTATATTGAGGTTCATGATATCTATTTAACAGAATTAGGTGAGGATTCAATACGATAACGTTCATTAAAGGAGATGACACATTGTAAATGCTTAACCAGTATTTACTACTACCCTGCAATTTTATAATTCTTAAATCTTGTTTTTGAGTATGTCTGGACCAAGAAAAAAATGATGGATAAATATCAGAGCATCATTAAATTGATGATCACAAATTAAAGAAGCAAAGCACCTGAGTTCACATTTCTTTATATTATTTTTGTCACTAATAGTATTGTGTTATAATAACCAAAATGTGACATTTTTGCAAAATTCTTTTTTCCACAGTAATAATGATGTGTTTTTATTACTGTTCTTTAGATATAGTGCAATTACATGACACTCTATATTTATGAAGGGGCTGTAATATCCTATATGTTCCTTGACTGTGTCTTCAGCACTTAGATATATGTAGGCCAGATCTTATTACTCCATATTCTTAAGCAGGAAAGTGAGAAGCTGTTAAATTAAATGACCTACCCAAGGTCACGTGGTGATAGAGGAGTCTCAGTGTTCTGCTTGATCCCTTGCTATTGGTACAATATAGGCTGATACAGGTTCACACTTGTGAATATGAGTGCCGTGTTTTGTTAGCCATTTTAATCTGCTTTTAACTGGCACTTTTCTGCTTATTTTGGAACTTGTTTTGTTAAGGCTTCTTTAGACATAACCCAGAGATGACAGGTTTGGAGTTTGAACTCAAAATGGAAACACTGGGTGTGTAAAATTTATTTACTGTTAGCAAACCACAGCTTCCTGTTATTTGGCTTTCTTTAAAATGGCTTTTTTTTTTTTTAACGTAAGGTAAGTAATTTTAACACTCTTGGACAATTGATAATTTCTTGTATATTAGGTAACTATGAAATAAACCAATTTTTAATGATCGAAGTGTAAATAAATCAAATACATATGGATATGATTTTCTTTAAAACACACATGGGTTTAAAAACAAAATAAAATTGCTCAGGGCCAAATACATCTGGAATTTTAATGAGCCCAAAACATTTGAAAAGTAGATTGTGACCTTCAACACACTGTCACTGTGGCTCAATCCTAAACTTTTTTTGTTTTTTAATGTATCTAGTGGAACTCAGATCAAGAGTAAGTTGCTCTCAAGGTGAGGTTAAGTGTACTGAAATGATGACTTCTCAGCCTAAATGCCCTTCGGGCAGACCCACTCCAGCACGTGAAATTTCACCATCATAAGCATTTTTTTTTTTTTTTTTT
>NW_012104754.1:701188-702313 GCF_000951045.1 Mandrillus leucophaeus | reverse complement strand
AAATCTGAGCCAAAATGATGACTTCCTTTGACCAATTAAATGTAGCAGAAGTGAGATCATACAAGTTCCAATCCAAGGCTTCATGAGGCCTTGAGTGTCCTCTTTTGGAATTCTGAGGCCACTATAGGAAAAAGCTTGGGCTAGTCCACCAGATGATGAAAGGCACACTGCCCAGTGATGCCTCTCGCTCTGAACCACCAATGCCAGTAGCCAGACATCCAGCAAAGCCATCCTAGATCATCCTGCAGTGATGAGCAAAGCCAGCCCAGATCAGAAGGATCACTCAGCTGATCCATGGAGTCATGGACAAATCAATGTTGTTTTAAGCTGTTATGTGATGAGGTGGTTTATGATGCTAGAAAAGCTAACTGACACAGGGCCCTTTTTTAACAAACTTGGTGAATTGTAGAAGCCCGGAACTACATGACAACTGCAGACACACAAACATTGCAGCCATTCTGCAAATACGGAAGACCGATAACCAGGCTTTTATACTCTAAGATTTTATTAAAAATATATCCTGAAGTGGCCCATCTGCTTTAGAAAAGGTTATGGTAGACTTTTTGGTGTGGATTTCAAGAACTATCAAACAGTAAAATGGCATATTTTAAAACTGAAGAAGACAAAATAGCCTATGTCTGCTCAGGTAAATAATCCCAACATTATGGAAGCATTATAGAAATTTCCTTTGTTGGTTGTATCATAGCAATATTTAACTGAATGCTTAAATGTTTAACTTAATACTTAAAGATACATTGTCAATAGTCACTTGCATAAGGCAAGAAAAGGTTGAACCAGGAAAGCCTGTAGTCCCAGCTACTCGGGAGGCTGAGGCAGGAGAATGGCGTGAACCCGGGAGGCGGAGCTTGTAGCCAGCCAAGATCGCACCACTGCACTCTAGCCTGGGTGACACAGCAAGACTCCATCTCAAAAAAAAAAAAAAATATATATATATATATACACACACACACACACACACACACACACACATATATACACATATATCATTTAAAATGGTAGTTTTATTTATTTTTCTCTTTTCTTTTCATTTATTTATTTATTTTTTGAGATGGAGTCTTGCTCTGTCACCCAGGCTACAGTGCAGTGGCACGATCTTGGCTCACT
>NW_012104754.1:684082-699443 GCF_000951045.1 Mandrillus leucophaeus | reverse complement strand
AGCCAGGATGGTCTCCATCTCCTGACCTCGTGATCCGCCCGCCTCGGCCTCCCAAAGTGCAGGGATTACAGGCGTGAGCCACCACGCCCGGCCAGCAACTTTTTTTTTCTAAAGAGATTTATCACTTGGAAAAAACAGATCCCTGCTAAAAAAAGTGAATAATATCAGGAAAAAATAATAAAGCAGTTAATATTTAAGTAGCCCTTTATAATTAACAAACCCTTCACTACGTAACTGCTTGAATGCTATTTTTACATGTAGCTTATAAGACATATTCCAGTATTGCATGTGAGGCTTGGAAAGGAAAGTGATTTGCCCAAGATGTTAGGGCTCAAGCCAGGACAAGAACCAAAGACTTCTATAACTAGGATTTCACTATGCCACACTTTCTCTTAGATAGCATGCCTTTGTTTGCCCTTGCCAACCCATTGGTTGGCTTAGCTTCTCAGCCTATTAGCTGTCACCTAGAAACACTTAGAATAAAGATCTTTAAAAATGAGACGTGCAAAAAACAACAGATGCTGGTAAGGCGGTGGAGAAAAGGGAATGCTTATGCACTATTGGTGGGAGTGTAAATTAACCCAGCCACTATGGAAAGCAGTCTGTAGCTTTCTCAAAGAACTTAAAACAGAGCTATCATTTTACCCAGTAATCCCACTAATGGGTATATATCCAAAGACAATAAATCATTCTACCAAAAGACACATGCACTTACATGTTCATTGCAGCACTACTCACAATAGCAAAGACATAAAATCAATCTGGGTGCCCATCAACAGTGGATTGAATAAAGAAGATATGGTACATATACACCATGGAATACTACATAGCCATAAAAAGAATAAAATTGTGTCCTTTGCAGCAGTATGGATAGAGTTGGAGGCCATAATCATAAGTAAATTAATGCAGAAACGGAAAACCAAATACTGCGTGTTCTCACTTATAAGTGCAGGCTAAGCATTGAGCACATATGGAAATAAATATGGGAATAATAGACACTGGGGACTACTAGAGGGTGGAGGGAGAGGGGGGTTAAAAAACTACCTATCAGATACTATGCTCACTACCAGGGTGATGAGATCCAAACTCCAAATCCCAGCATCGCACATTATTCCCATGTAACAAATTTGGACGTACATCTAAAATACAAGTTGAGTTTTTTTAAAAGGGAGGAATTATGTGGAAAGAAAAAGATTCAAATACAACATCAATATTTTAAAAATGGGTGGCAGAAAGAAACGTTCAAATAAAAAAGTGGGCAGTGAGTGCAAGACTGTGGTGGGGTGGAAGAATGGGTGTTTTTTTGAGATGTAGAGTTTGAAGTCTTTTAGGATGTCCGAAAATGTCCCTTGGGTAGTTGGAAATAGAAAGTTGGGAGCACAGGCCAGTGGCACAATGGATAACACATCTGACTATGGATTAGAGGATTCTAGGAAATAGAAAGTTGGCTTTGGGGTGACAGGATTTTTATAGTTACATGTCTGCCTGGAAGACAAGAGGTGAAATAGTGCCTCAAGACAATACTCTGAGATAAAGGCAAGGAAAACAAACTTCATATGCATAGACACTTCCTGCATCTCCTCTATCCTGTTCGTGTCTTGCTTTACTGCTCTTGCAAGTTTGAAACTCACAGAGAAATTGTTTTGCAAGAGTTGCCCTCCTCTGGGCATAAATGACTATACTTAAAGCATAAAATTACCATAATTTGAGTGTGCCACCTACTTTCTGATAGCTCTGACTGATATATGTTTACATTGCTTAAGGGAAATAACTTCATATTTGTTGTAGATAGCTGGTATTCTATTTCTTAAGCCGTGAAGGACACTTTGTTCTATAGGAAGTATAATCCCTGTGCTACCTCCTGCCTTATACATAGGATAAAATACTTAAAGTCACAAATAAGAAGAGTTACTGTTTTCCCATCAGTAAGCAAGCTGATTCACAGCAACATATATACATATAGGTATGCTGGCCGGATTCAGGTCTTATAATAAAATTATTTAATAAAACCACATGTTGGGTTATTTCAAATTCACAGGACAGAGACATCCTCAAACATCATGTATGGGATTGGGATAATGGGCTAGTTATTCTAAGGATACATAGATTAGTTAATACAAACATATTTATTAGAGGGTGTTTTAGATTTAACTGTGCCAGCTCTCACCCACCCCCCCACACACAAAAAAAGTATGTTGCAGCATCAATCCCCAGTGCATCAGAATGGGACCTTCTTTGGAAGTAGAGTCTTTCAGAGGTAAGCAAATAAAAGTGAGGTCATTAGGGTGAGCCCTGACTTAGTATGGGTTAAATATTGATATTGTGTAAGAATCCAAGGTCCTTATAAAAAAGATATGCACAGAGAAAGATGATGTGAAGATGCAGAGGGAGAAAACAGCTCTGTGACCGGAGTGATGCAGCTACAGGCCTAGGAACACCAGGGACTACCTGCAAATACCAGAAGCTGGAAGTGGCAAGGAAGGATGCTCCCCTAGAGTTGTTAGAGAGAGCATGGCTCTGCTGAAGCCTTGGTTTCGAGCTTCAAGCCTCCAGAATCATAGGTCAGTAAATTTCTGTTCTTTTTCAGGCCACCCCTGCATTCTTAAGAAACTAATGCAGAGAGACACTGTGTTTCTGGGGCAAGGTGAGATGAAAGAGAAGAGCAGATGAATCTGGAAAGATGGGTATTGTAAAATAGAAAGGCAGTAATGGAGATGAGCTCTGACAGCAATTGAAGGTCCAGTCCTGCCTACCAGAAACAAGTGGGGCCCGTGGGTTCTTGATGGGCCTCAGAAGCAGGAGTTCAAAGATCTTTAGTGAGTTCTCAGCATTCGTGTGAGTGTTAGTTCTATTTCCCACCTGTGCCCGCCTTCAGTGGCCCACTGGCTCCCCTGCCTTCTGCTCTACATCTTTCTCTTTCTTCTCCCTCAAAGTTCCACTTCCTCTTAGATTTTTCTTCTTTCTCATGGAAGACTGTACCTGGTCCTTACTGATCACCCCTTTAACTCATTGCTTCTCTATGTATCTTTTAAGCCTCAGTTCCTATTCATAATTTCCTGTGTTTCTCTTTATTTCGCAACTATTTTGCAAGAGTGACATAAGGATTGGACTAGCATCCCTCTTTAGCTAGATTTTTTTTTCTGTAGTCCTTGGAAAACGGATACCATCAATATATAGCATTATAGTATATACTAAACACATGTGAAGCTTCTTATCAAACTAGGCTGAGCCATGTATTAAGCACAAGGATCTCCTTCCTCCAAATTAAAGGCAGGTCAATAGGCCTAAGCAATACGTACCATGACTCATCTCTCTTGATTTGAGGGCTTACCCTGAAAAGTCAAAGGGATGCCTTTTTCTATGTGTGCATCCTCTTGTATGTATCTGAAGAATGAGACAAAGGAGAGAAGCAAGGGAAAAACAAGATTCATTTAAAAATCATGTTTAATAGGACACTCATGTGGAGGAAAGAACTTTTAGCCTTTCTTAAGCACCATGGACATAAATAAGAGCTTGTCTTTGTGGCACAGTGAGTTGAGAGAAGGAGCTCTGGGGCTAATGTGTGTTATTAATACACCTTCCATTTCATTCTTTTTGGGATGGCTTCTCTCTCTCTGTCTCTATCATCTTTTTTGTTCTGGTGCATATTCCGTAAATATTATGTATTATTACAGAAAAATGATCAAGCATTGATCCATGTGCATTTCACATTCTATTTTCACGGAATTGATTCTTGTTTATTCAAGGGCATTCATTGCCCTTGGGATTTATTTAAACAGACATTTAAATTGAAAAAAATAATTATTAAGCTTTGATTTTCAAAAGAGGCATTTAGAGACATTTCTGGGGCATCAGCCATGAGAGACAACATTTTTTAGATAAAATAACAATTTTTAAAAATAAAAATGTCCTAGAAATAACAAAGCAAAGCAAAGAGGCAGAGATAAGAAGCTTCACCTGTGAGTTGTAGGGTACATGAAGAGTTGGACCATCCTGGCTGGAAAAGGAGGTTGGATTTGCCTATGACAACCAGAGTGAGGAGCAGAAGGGGCAGGAGAAGGAAAGCCAGTGGAATCTTCTTGATGTGGAAAAAAACATCAAGGTTATGCTCAGCCTCCGAATAAGTGAAAGTGTCCTTTAACAGCACCCAGCACTCTAGTACTCTCTTTCTCTTTGCCACCTACTGATGCCATCCTATGGATAGCTGCCAGCATATTCCTTACAGACCATCAAGCAGAAATTATGTACATGTGCTTTATATGACTCCTGAGTCCCTCCTCAATACCCCTTCTCACTGGCCCAGCTGACTTGCAAGCTCCTTGAAACAGAAAGACTTTTGAGAATGGTGTGAAAAAGAAAGCCCCCTAACCTTGTAGCTGGAGTCCAAGCTCTCTCTATGAGTCAGCACAAGAGGTACTCTTGTATGGTATTGGGTTAACTAGTCACCTGTATTTTCATTGTTATCACAAATTACATTACACTATGCAGTCCCAATGCACTTAGCAGACTTTTATTTAATATGTATCAACATGAGAGAAATCACTCAACACCAGTAGCATTAAATGTATTAAATATATTGTCGAGATTTAAAATTAGACCCTACAAATTCTCTTCTCTTGTCAAGTCAGTCTTTAGTTCCAGAGATAAACTTTTGAGTATGTACGAGACTATCTTTCCTCTCCCATATTTTTCACTTAGGTTTCTCAGTCCCACCTGAGGTCTCACGGGGTCGCAGGTAAGTAAGTGCTCATTGGACAAACATAGCCTGAAAATGGCCACTAGAGCCAAGGTATTCCTGTAGCGTATTTAAAGTATAGAAGCCACAACAAATCCTAGAAACAAATATGACTAGTGTATAATGTGCAGTAGAAGCACCAATATTTTGGCAGCAGCTTTCCCAAAACCTAGTGTTGCCCAAACCCAATACCTGACTTGCAATTTTCGTATTTGCCGTTCTGAATGATGAGCTCAAGAAAATATGCTGAACCCTTGGCATAAGCAAATGTTTACTGTATCAGGCAGAATTGGCAGACAATGTAAATGTTCACCTTGTAGGTCTAGTCCCAAAATGTCTCCCTTCAGATGAGCTGACTGTGTATGGAAGTGATTTTATAACACGGTAAATTATAATTGGTAGCCATGCAAATTATTCTCATGCATAAACATGCAAATTCTGTTCTGTCTGGTGGAGGTTCAGTTGAGTTGCCTCCTCTCTGTGGAAGAAGCTAGTTTTGCCTCGACTTACATGTTCATTTCAGCCAGCATTTCTTTACTTCATATAACTGTGTGCTTTTTTTTTTTTTATCTCTCCTTTGAAGTGGTTATAACACCTGCCTGATTCCCTCATTGGTTAATGACTTAAAATCTTTAACACATCTTCATTTTATGTTTTATATGAAACTTCAAATGCTTATCATGCTGGTCCATGCATGACAGCAACATTGACATACGACTTACCATAGATTAGTTTCTGTTCCAAGCATTTTTACATATACTAACTTAGTTAATTCTCACAAATCTCCAATAAGTAGGTACTACGATGATTCCCATTTCTCAGGTGAGGAAACTGAGACACAGAGAGATTACATGTCATTCCTAGGATCACAGTCAGTAAGTGCCAAAGACAAGATTTGAAACCCAGCTTGACAGTTTCAAGAGCTGATGGTTTAAATTCTTCTCTCTCTCATACCAGGAGTCTAGAAACCATCACTTTGTAGCTTAAAATTAAGGACATTATGTCTCCATATTTGTTTGTGTGTGCAGAAGAATGTCTACTAAATGGGTCAATTCTGCCCTTTCTCAGCAAATGACTTCTAAAACTTTCTATTTTTCTTGAAAACATTAAATTAACAATGGTGGTTTCTCTAGTTTTCAATTCTTTACTGGGGCTCTTTTCTTACTTAATGTTTATTAAATAAATTACTATGTCTTAGTATTTTCTCTTTGACCCTGCCTTCCTGGCACTAGACTACCGAGCTGGATGTTGGCTATGACTGGGCAAATAATTTCCACTGTTACTTTTAAGCAAGGTGATATATATATCACTTTGTGTATATATATATGGAACTTCTCCAAATAAGGTTTTTGATCTTGGTTTTCCTAGAATCCATGAATCATATGTACCCTATAAAACCTCATTTCAGATTAATCTAAACATCATTCTCTGCTCCTACAACTAAATTTCTGAACACTGATTGGAAAAATCATTTGCCTGGCTGCAAAATGTTACTCAGAATTTAAACTACTCCATCCATGTTAGAATCCAAGGCTTTTTAAGCCCATGCTATTGCCGTTACTTTCAAAGTGTGGTTTCAGTGATGATAATGAGAATAGCCCATAGGCTCCTCCAAAAATGTTCACTTTTGCTTACTTTTTGAATTGTCCAGTCAATTGCTAGCCTTCACTACTCTAATAACAGCACAACTTTCCCTTTCACACTGTCCCTTTCCTTGTAGCCACTGAAAAGAAACTTGGTTGCTTCTGGAGTAAAAGCCAGCAGAAGATGAAGAATTGGATAAAGGACAAAATATGAATTTTGGAGCATATGGGTGTATTCTGGATATTTGTCCTTTATCAGATCTACTATTTGCAAATATTTTTTTCCATTCTGTAAGTTGCCTTTTTACTCTCTTGATAGTGTCCTCTGACGCACACAATTTTTAATTTTGATTTTTTCATGTCTTATTAGAAAAATTTTGCCAAATCCAATGTTATGAAGATTTCCCTATATGTTTTATTCTAAGAGTTTCAGAGTTTTGGTCCCAAATTTAGGCCTTTGATCCATTTTGAGTTAATTTTTGTTATATAGTAAAAATGGTTCAATTTAATTCTTTTCTATGGGGATATCCAGTTTTCCCAAAACCATTTGTTGAAAAGTCTGTCCTTTCCCCATTGAATGGTCTTGGCACACTTGCTGAAAACCAATTGACCACTTGAGTTCATTTTTTAAAAAGAGTTTACAGCTTCTGAGAAAAATAGAGATGTTTTTTTAAAAAAATTATGCACCAAAAAGGATTGAATTCACAGTGTTAGTTATACAGAATTGATAAGTATCCAGACAGACCCTGGATCTAATTTTTGGGATCAAGATTTTAAAGGTATGAATTGAGCTTTCATAGTTTAAAAAATGTTAGTATGCATTAGTGTGCTCAGGCTGTCATAACACAATGCCCTAGACTGGGTGGCTTAAACAGCAGAAATCAATTTTTGCAGAGTTCTGGATATTGGAAGTCCAAGATCAAATTGCCAGCATCTGGTGAGGGCTCTGTCCTTAGGATGCAAATGGGCACTTTCCTATGGTATCCTCACCAGTAGAGAAAGACAGCAAGCAAGCTCTGGTGTCTCATCCTCTTATTATCTAGGCACCAGCCTTATAGGATTAGGGCTTACCCTATTACTTCATTTGACCTTAATTACCTCCTCATAGGTTCTGTATCCACACATAATCACATTGGGGGTTAAGGATTCAACATCTACGTTTCAGGAGGACACAGGCATTCAGTTTATAACAAACAAACAAAGTAGGGAGTTCATCCCTTTGGGTCTTCATGCTAGCTTGTGCACAAGAAGGAAGAACAGTTTTCCTAGTGCTGCGAAATACAGTGTCAGGTACCTTAGAACCAAGAAACTTAGTGCTGGAAGGGGCCACAGAGATGATCCAGTGTACTCATCCCATTGAACTGGGTGAGGAAACTACACCTGAGAGGTGATGGACTTTGTGTAATACAAGGTCATGTAGCCAATAAGTCAGACTCATTTTGAACCAGTTTTGTAACTCTAAATTTATTGCTCTTTCCAGACTGAAAACATTTAAAATTCCACATCCTCTTTTTCGCCTTGTTAGAAATCTTGTTAAATTCTCTTTGCCCTAATGGCATGTAACATGTTCAGGCAGGAAGAAGGAGTCTTTGTGTTTCATGAAATCATGATTTTTTTACATGAGTATTTCTCACAGATAGAATAGGAGCAGTCTGGTCAATTTATCTTCTTCCTTGTTGGCAGGAGTTTGAGACTCTCGGCTTCCAACTGCATGCAGACGGGTATCAGAGTTGCTATCATAATCAAGAAAAAACATGATTGAATGTTGCCAGTGCAAAGAAATGGTGGAGAACATTTTATTTCATGAAACCTTGAAAAGTCATTTTTTCATAATGCTGAGTTGCTGGAGCGTTCATTCGTTCTGTTGAATAAAAGCACATCTCTACTTATCAGCTGGAAGGCTTGAGTTCTGTTAAGGTTTTGTGTCTAGGACTCACGTGGAGGAAGGAGTTCAACTCTAGTCAGTTTCCTCCGTGGTGCACATTTTGGGGTCCTGAGCAGATATAGAAAGTAATAGGGCTTTAATGCCATGTTATTATGGAACCCATTCGACAAAGCAAATGAAAGATGTATTTCTCACTATTTCACCTTCATGTCTACTGAAAAAAAAAAAAAAAATATATATATATATATATAAAAAATTCTAGCTAAGACTCTACTCAATTTGAGGCAAGTTCATGAGCCCTCTGTTAGCTGGTGTAGATGAGATTGTCTGTTTTTCCTTAACATTCAACAATTCCACTCTTTTAATCTTTCTGGCATGCAACAATTCCGAATCTCTGCAGCTAGGCTATGTATGGCTGATGTCATTCCCACACATGGGTGAAGCCCACTCCGTATACATTATGGAAAGCAGCTCGTGTTAGTATTTAAACACTGCAACTTGTCTCCCTGCCAAGGGAAGTTCAGGGCCTCTAATAAGCCCCATGTGTGGGGGAAACTTGTTTGGATTTTGGAATTTGCCAGTTTCTGTAAAGGAATGTCCTATGAAAATACAGTTCTGTATTGGTCACCATGGCATCACTTTGTCATAGTTCAAGTGCATTTGAGGGTTTAATATTCTTCGAGGAATGTCTTCTTTTTTTACATTCATATAATATTGTGCCCTACTAGAAAGGCAGTGAGCAGCTCATCTTGGTTTGCTAAGGATCGCAGCCTTAGTACCCCTCTGGGTCTCAGCTTCTTCACCTAAATCCTGCAGGAGTTTTAGCTCTGATGCTTTACGGTTTGCCAGCAATCAAGTGCTCCCACTACTTGTTAATCTTTACTTTAAAATTTTTCAATTCTTAGTTGCTTACTCTGCCTCATCCACCTTCATCTCTTGATAAACCATGCCCATCTCTTCTTTTACCACTTGTACTTTGAATTTCTTCCTGTCTATGGAGAAAGCCGTTGCACCTGGCTGATGGTTCCATTAATGATGGTTCCATTCCCTCTTCTCTGAGCCCCATTACTCTTTGGAATCCATGACATCTATTATACATTCTGAAGAAGCCCCTTTCAGGTCACAAATGACCATGCTCAGCCTACAAGTTTTCCAGGGGAAAACCAAGCAGGCTATCAAATCCCCCTTCCTCACCACCACAGGTTGGCGAAGAACTTATAGAACAGAGAGGCATAAACCTAATGCAGCATAGCACAGATAGTCTGAAGTCAATTCTAGACAATACAGTGATGGAGGTATTTTGCAGAAAGCACACACTGGAAGAAAGCAAACCTCTAGATTATAATGTTTCACTACTTTTCTAAAGAGGAAGGATTTAAGTTAATATTAGCACCACATATATTATTTGGTATTTGTGGTAGATACATTTATTATCAAATTGCCAATTTAGTAAACATGCTGCATATTTAAGTTTAGGAATTCCCAATTAATCTTAGTTTTTTTAAAAAATTATAGATCAGAAATTTGTTTTTAATATCAACAGTTAATTCTTATTCAGAAGTTATAAAGATCCAGGCACCATACTAACTAAATGCCTTATATTTCTTGGAGGTAATGATTAAAGAATAGGGAAAAGTAAAAATAACCCTGTTCTTCTAGTTTTGTCAATGGCCATGACCACTAAGCCACCAGAGCACATAGAAACATGAGGACATTTTGAAAAAAGATGATAAATTCTGTTTTGAGCATTGTATTAGTCTGTTTTCACACTGCTTTAAAGAACTACCTGAGACTGGGTAATTTATAAAGAAAAGAGATTTAATTGACTCACAGTTCCAAATGGCTGGGGAGGCCTTTGGACATTTACAATCATGATGGAAGGCAAAGGGGGAAACAAGGCATGTCTTACATGATGGCAGGAGAGAGAGAGAGAAAGAAATTGCCACACACTTTTAAACCATCAGATCTTGTGAGAACTCACTATCATGAGAACAGCATGGAGGAAACCGCCCCAGTGATCCAATCACCTCGCACTAGGTCCCTCCCTCACATGTGGGGATTACAATTAGGGATGAGATTTGGGTGGGGACACAGAACCAAACTGTATCAAGCATATTAAGATTGAGGTCTTGGTGGTACAAAGAGATGGAGATATCTAGGTGGTCATCATAGTTAGTCTGAAACTTGAAGAAGAGGCTAAGTCTATACATTTGAAAGTGATTGACATACAAACATAAATTAGCTGAAAATTTGGATTAGGGTAGGTCATTCAGAGTAGGCCTGATGGAAAATAAAATGAAGAAAATCTAAGATGGAACCCCAAAGAAGGCAACATTTAAGAAGAATCTTTGGGTCACTTCCAAGATGGCTGAAGAGGAACAGCTCTGGTCTGCAGCTCCCAGTGAGACTGACGCAGAAGATGGGTGACTTCTGCGTTTCCAACTGAGGTACTGGTTTGTCTCACTGGAACTGGTTGGACAGTGGGTGCAGCCCACAGAGGGTGAGCTGAAGCAGGGTGGGGCATCGCCTCACCTGGGAAGTGCAAATAGTCTGAATATTCCCTTTGCTAGCCAAGGGAAGCTGTGACAGGCTGTACCTGGAAAAACGGAAAACTCCCACCCAAATACTGCCCTTTTTGACAGTTTTAGCAACCAGCAGACCAGGAGATTCCCTCCCGTGCCTGGCTCAGTGGGTCCCATGCCCACGGAGCCTTGCTCACTGCTAGTGCAGCAGTCTGAGATTGACCTGCGAGGCTGCAGCCTGGTGTGGGGAGGGGTGTCCACCACTGCTGAGGCTTGAGTAGGTAAACAAAATGGCCAGGAAACTCAAACTGGGTGGAGCCCACCACAGCTCAGCAAGACCTACTGCCTCTATAGACTCTACCTCTGTGGGCAGAGCATAGCTGAACAAAATACAGCAGACAACTTCTGCAGACTTAAACGTCCCTGTCTGACAGCTCTGAAGAGAGCAGTGGTTCTTCCAGCATGGTGGTCAAGCTGTCAGAATGAAAAGATTGTCTCCTCAAGTGAGTCCCTGACCCCTGTGTTGCCTGACTGGGAGATACCTCCCAGTAGGGGCTGACAGACACCTCATACAGGAGGGTGCTCCTCTGGGGCAAAGCTTCCAGAGGAAGATCAGGGAGCAATATTTGCTATTCTGCAATGTTTGCTGTTCTACAGCTTCCACTGGTGATACCCAGGCAAACAGGGTCTGGAGTGGAACTCCAGCAAACTCCAACAGACCTGCAGCTGAGAGGCCTGTTAGAAGGAAAACTAACAAACAGAAAGGAATGGCATCAACATCAACAAAAAGGACATCCACACCAAAACCCCATCTGTAGGTCGCCAACATCAAAGACCAAAGGTAGATAAAATAAAAAAGATGGGGACAAATGAGAGTGGAAAAGCTGAAAATTCCAAAAACAGAACACTTCTTCTCCAAAGGATTGCAGCTCCGTGTCAGCAACAGAACAAAACTGGACAGAGAATCACTTTGATGAGTTGACAGAAGTAGGGTTCAGAAGGTCAGTAATAGCAAACTTTCTGAGCTAAATGAGCATGTTCTAACCCATCGCAAGGAAGCTAAAAATCTTGAAAAAAGGTTAGACAAATGGCTAACTAGAATAAACCATGTAGAGAAGACCTTAAATGACCTGATGGAGCTGAAAACCACAGCACGAGAACTTGGTGACGCAGGCACAAGCTTCAATAGCTGATTTGATCAAGTGGAAGAAAGGATATCAGTGATTGAAAATCAAATTAATGAAATAAAGTGAGAAGACAAGGTTAGAGAAAAAAGAAACAAACAAAGCCTCCAGGAAATATGGGACTATGTGTAAAGACCAAATCTACATTTGATCGGAGTAACTGAAAGTGCTGGGGAGAATGGAACAAAGTTGGAAAACACTCTTCAGAATATTATCTGGGAGAACTCCTCCAACCTAGCAAGGCAGGCAAACATTCAAATTCAGGAAATACAGAGAACACCACAAAGATACTCCTTGAGAAGAGGAACCCCAAGACACATAATCGTCACATTCACCAAGGTTGAAATGAAGGAAAAAATGTTAAAGGCAGTCAGAGAGAAATGTCTGGTTACCCACAAAGTGAAGCCCATCAGACTAACAGTGGATCTATCTGAGGAAACTCTGCAAGCCAGAAGAGAGCGGGGGCCAATATTCAACATCCTTAAAGAAAAGAATTTTCAACCCAGAATTTCATATCCAGCCAAACTAAACTTCATAAGTGAAAGAGAAATACAATCCTTTACAGACAAGCAAATGCTGACAGATTTTGTCACCAGCAGTCCTGCCTTACAAGAGCTCCTAAAGGAAGCACTAAACATGGAAAGGAACAACAAGCACCAGCCACTTGCAAAAACATGCCAAATTTTAAAGACTATTGATGCTATGAAGAAACTGCATCAAATAATGGGCAAAAAACAAGATAACATCATAAAGACATGATCAAATTCACATAAAACAATATTAACCTTAAATGTAAATGGGCTAAATGCCCCAATTAAAAGACACAGACTGGCAAATTGGATAAAGAGTCAAGACCCATCAGTGTGCTGTATTCAGGAGACCCATCTCACATGCAAAGACACACATAGGCTCAAAATAAAGGGATGGTGGAAGATCTACCAAGCAAGTGGAAAGCAAAAAAAAAAGCACGGGTTGCAATACTAGTCTCTGATAAAACAGACTTTAAATCAACAAAGATCAAAAGAGACAAAGAAGGCCATTACATAATGGCAAAAGGATCAACTCAACAAGAAGAGCTAACTGTCCTAAATATATATGCATGCAATACAGGAGCACTCAGATTCATAAAGCAAGTCCTTACAGACCTACAAAGAGACTTAGACTCCCACACAATAACAATGGGAGACTTTAACACTCCACTGTCAATATTAGACAGATCAACAAGACAGAAGGTTAACGAGGATATCCAGGATTTGAACTCAGCTCTGCACCAAGCAGACCTAATAGACATCTACAGAACTCTCCACCCCAAATCAACAGAATATACATTCTTCTCAGCACCACATCGCACTTATTCTAAAATGACCATATAGTTGGAAGTAAAACACTCCTTAGAAATGTAAAAGAACAGAAATCACAACAAACTGTCTCTCAGACTACCGTGCAATCAAATTTAGAGCTCAGGATTAAGAAATTCACTCAAAACCACATAACTACATGTCAACTGAACAACCTGCTCCTGAATGACTGCTGGGTAAATAACAAAATGAAGGCATAAATAAAGATATTCTTTGAAACCAATGAGAACAGAGACACAACATACCAGAATCTCTGGGACACATTTAAAGCAGTGTGTAGAGGGAAATGTATAGCACTAAAGGCCCTCAAGATAAAGCAAGAAATATCTAAAATCAACACCCTTAACATCATAATTAAAAGAACTAGAGAAGCAAGAGCAAACAAATTCAAAAGCTAGCAGAAGGCAAGAAATAACTAAGATCAGAGCAGAACTAAAGGAGATAGAAACACAAAAAACCCTTCAAAAAATCAATGAATCCAGGAGCTGGTTTTTTGAAAAGATCAGCAAACTAGATAGACCACTAGCAAGACTAATAAAGAAGAAACAAGAGAAGAATCAAATAGATGCAATAAAAATGATAAAGGAGATATCACCACTGATCTCACAGAAATACAAACTACCATCAGAGAATACTGTAAACACCTATACTCAAATAAACTAGCAAACCTAGAAGAAATGGATAAATTCCTGGACAAATACACCCTCCCAAGACTAAACCAGGAAGAAGTTGAATTTCTGAATAGACCAGTAACAGGTTCTGAAATTGAGGCACTAATTAATATCCTACCAACCAAAAAATGTCCAGGACCAGACAGATTCACAGCCGAATTCTACCAGAGGTACAAAGAGGAGCTGGTACCATTCCTTAGGAAACTATTTCAACCAATAGAAAAAGAGAGAACCCTCCCTAACTCATTTTATGAGGCCAGCATCATCTTGATACCAAAGCCTGTCAGAGACACAACAAATAAAAGAGAATTTTAAACCAATATCCCTGATGAACATCGATGAAAAAATCCTCAATAAAATACTGGCAAACTGAATCCAACAGCACATCAAAAAGCTTATCCACCACGGTCAAGTCGGTTTTATCCCTAGGATGCAAGGCTGGTTCAACATATACAAATCAATAAATGTAATCTATCACATAAACAGAACCAATGACAAAAACCACATGATTATCTGAATAGATGCAGAAAATGTCTCCGACAAAATTCAACATCTCTTCATGCTAAAAACTCTAAATAAACTACTTATTGATGGAACATATCTCAAAATAATAAGAGCTATTTATCACAAAGCCACAGCCAGTATCATACTGAATGGACAAAAACTGGAAGCATTCCCTTTGAAAACTGGCACAAGACAAGGATGACCTTTCTCACTACTCCTCTTCAACATAATGTTGGAAGTTCTGGCCAGGGCAATCAGGAAAGAGAAATAAATAAAGGGCATTCAATTAGGAAAAGAGGAAGTCAAATTGTTCCTCTTTGCAGATGACATGATTGTATATTTAGAAAACCCCATCATCTCAGCCCAAACTCTCCTTAAGCTGATAAGCAACTTTTGCAAAGTCTCAGGAAACAAAACCAATGTGCAAAAATCACAAGCATTCTTATACAACAGTAACAGACAAACAGAGAGCCAAATCATAAGTGAACTCCCATTCACAATTGCTACAAAGAGAATAAAATACCTAGGAATCCAACTTACAAGGGATGAAAAGGACCTCTTCAAGGAGAACTACAAACCACTGCTCAATGAAATAAAAGAGGACACAAATAAATGGAAGAATATTCCATGCTCATGGATAGGAAGAATCAATATTGTGAAAATGGCCATATTGCCCAAAGTAATTTAAAGATTCAATGCCATCCCCATCAAGCTACCAATGACTTTCTTCAAAGAATTGGAAAAAACTACTCTAAAGTTCATATGGAACCAAAAAAGAGTCCGCATTGCCAAGACAATCCTAAGCCAAAAGAACAAAGTTGGAGGCATCACGCTACCTGACTTCAAACTATACTACAAGGCTACAGTAACCAAAACAGCTTAGTACTATTACCAAAACAGAGATATAGACCAATGGAAC
>NW_012104754.1:660701-682858 GCF_000951045.1 Mandrillus leucophaeus | reverse complement strand
GATATGAACAGACAGTTCTCAACAGAAGACATTTATGCAGCCAACAGACACACGAAAAAATGCTCATCATTATTGGTCATCAGATAAATGCAAATCAAAACCACAATGAGATACCATCTCATGTGGTGATTATTAAAATGTCAGGAAACAACAGATGCTGGAGAGGATGTTGAGAAATAGGAATGCTTTTACACTGTTGGTGGGACTGTAAACTAGTTCAACCATTGTGGAAGACAGTGTGGCAATTCCTCAAGGATCTGCAACTAGAAATACCATTTGACCCAGTGATCCCATTACTGGGTATATATGCAAAGGATTATAAATCATGCTACTATTAAGACACGTGCACATGTACGTTTATTGTGGTATCATTCACAATAGCAAAGACTTGGAACCAACCCAAATGTCCATCAATGATTGATTGGATTAAGAGAATGTGGCACATATACACCATTGAATACTACACAGCCATAAAAAATGATGAGTTCATGTCCTTTGCAGGGATATGGAAACCATCATTTTCAGCAAACTATCACAAGGACAGAAAATCAAACACTGCATGTTCTCACTCACAGGTGGGAATTGAACAATGAGAACACATGGACACAGGGCGGGGAACGTCACACATTGGGGCCTGTCAGGAGGTGGGGGACTGGGGGAGGGATAGCATTAGGAGAAATACCTAATGTAAATGACGAGTTGATGGGTGCAGCAAACCAACATGGCACATGTATAACTCTGTAACAAACTTCACATTGTGCAGATGTACCCTAGTATAATAATTATACTTATTATTATTAAGTATAATAATAATTAAAAAGAAGAGTCTGTGAGAGAGGCAAGGAGAACTAGCTGAGAGAGATATCTAGAGAAACGAATATCCTGTCATGTACTCAAGAGACGGGGAAAGGTT
Source organism: Mandrillus leucophaeus (assembly GCF_000951045.1). Taxonomy (NCBI): domain Eukaryota; kingdom Metazoa; phylum Chordata; class Mammalia; order Primates; family Cercopithecidae; genus Mandrillus; species Mandrillus leucophaeus. The sequence goes on along the minus strand of NW_012104754.1, from coordinate 681,945 downwards.
CTGCTATGTAAAGTGCTTTGGAATGGTCCCAAAACCAAATCTGCTGGTATTTTGAATTGGGCCATTGGGTTACTGCAGGGAGAACACTGTTAGCAAAGAAGAAGATTCCATTTCACAAGTGATTTAGGGATGAATGAGGAGTAATCAGAGGGACGTAGCAAATGAAGAAACACTATTAAGAACATTTGGATGCAAGGTAAACTCTGAATGATAGCTAGAGAAACAAGGGACAGATTTTACTTTTAAGAAAAGAGAAACTTTGAGTATTTGTGGATTGAGGCAAATTTTTTGTTTGATGATAACCAGATCTAGGATGTGGTGAGTGATAGAATGTACAGTGAGAGATGGTTGGAATTAAAGATACAAAGCTAGATTTCTAGGTGCACACGCTACTTGGTATTGTTATTCAGTGTTAGAAAGAGAGGAAGATGGTAGATATGGTCTTAAGCTATTCAATGTACCAATGGAATTGACCAGGGGATCAGTGGGTGACAGTGATGAAGAAGCATAGAGCATAGTTTTAGCTTAGAGGGCCTGAGCTTCAGAGAAATAGGAGCTCTTGAATGAAGGTGTACAGATAACAATATGGAAGAGATCGAAGACTGCAAAAGAAATGACAACCCCAACTCCTGCCTCCATCTTTTGTGCAGATTGGTCCCTGTCCATTAGGGAAGAATCACAGGAACATTTCATTCCTCATCTAATCATTTGGAATTCACTTATAAAGTATTTTCAGGTTTATAGAAAAAATTTCACAAGATCACAATGTGCTTTGGGACAGCTTAAACTGAAAACTTTCTGTCTTGTGGACCAAAGCAAGTATTTTTTATTTTCTAGTCGCTCATTCTGAATAAGAAAAACATGAATGGTCTACATTTCTAATTAAGGCTCTAAGAATGTCTACTATACATTTTATTTTCCCTGGAACCTTTCTGACAAGGTTAAGAGAGGCTGTGGTAATTGCCAGCACATTGCGGATTCAATTTGGTTTGAGGAGAGAATTTTAAAACCCAAGCTCAGCAGGCCAAACCTCACAAAAGGTTTAAATTTTGAAATAAAGGCCCAGGCCTGCAGTCATCTCATTAATACCCATGGACTCTGCTTGTGTATGTATCTCAGCGACAAGCCCTATGCAATCAACTATAAGCTTCTACCAGTAACCTTTGTGTCTGGATATTTTACTTGAGGGGAAAAATAATAAGAGGCTGCTGGTTTTAGAAAAGTCAATAAAGCAGGTACTTCCAAAGGAAGAACTGATGGTGAACTTGTGAGGCACAGGGCCATTCTTGGAACTGACATGTCCCCAGGGTTACAGGACAAAACAGCTCAGGAGAGAGAATTCTCCCATGGTAATTTTGCATGAATTACACGGCACCTTAAGTGTTTCTAGGACACCCAAGAAAAAGAATTATTCATGCCTCCTTGATCATTTCAGCCTAACAGCATAAACCAGTATAAAAGAAGGGCTGCAGTGCAATGCTGTTGGGCCTGGAATGATTTGTGGAGCAGTTTTTCCCTCAAGAGACTCTCTAAGGGGAGTTGGGGATGGGGAAAGTTGCTGCAGGTTAATTGTGAAGCGGTTCCAAGAATTACAATTGGCATGCAGGCAGAAGGTATTAAAGGAGACAAAGTGTAGATGGGGAGATGCCTGGGTTAGGGAGGGGGAAAGGAGGAGTGTATAAACGCCAGGATGTTGCAAAGGGTTTACTTAGCTGCCAGGAGCTCTGAAAGTGAGAAAATGGTGCATTACCAAGGTAGAAAATCACTTAGCTACCAAGAGCAAAGAAAGCGTGCAACTCAAAACCAAAAGGAGTTTTGCTGATGGAGGTGTGAGGCCAATTCTGGTACCCAGTCAAAGCGTCATTGTGCGTGGTGAATAAACATGAAGTCTTTTTGTGTGAATTGCTGACTTTATCATTGCTTTCAGGCAAATCTATCTTTGTGTTTTGACTCTTTCACTTTCTGTTTAAGCCTCTTTTACTAATACTTGATGTTCAATAGACTAGCCTGTCAAATAATATGCGCAGAGATTATCTATTCTTTGGAATGGTCCACAACTATTTTAGATTTCTAAGAACTGTGTCTTTTAGATTATATTTTGAGTGTTTCCAAAATAATTGTCTTTCTCTGTAAAACTCTAAAAGCTACTAAAAATAAAACATGTGAGAATCAATTACACTGAGAACTACATCAAACAGCTTCTGTTTGGAGAACTCTTTAGAGAAAGTGGGGAAAAAAGGAATTTTCATAGATATTCATTAATATTCATAGAGTAAAAAAAGTGTAAATTTTTCAGGCACATTTTTCCCGGAAAAATACTATGGTAGCAAAACAGGGGATTTTTAACCTCACCTTTGACTTTTTAAAAACAAAATCAAACAAAAAGATGACACTGTGGGCTTCTGCCTACTTGCTTTGTTCCGGTTTTTCCCTCTAAAATATCCTCTCTTCCCTTTTCTATGCATCCTAGGCCCTTTGAACTCACTGACTTTTCCCCTCCTCTGTGAAGCTGCTGTTTGCAATCCTGCCTATGGTGATTCAGCACTCTTATGCCATTTATTTTCTTGTATAGTAATTTAATGTTTCATAAATGTGTTTTGTTTTCATAGGTAGGAAAAGCTCTTTGTGGAAAGAGAACCCTTCAAAATGATGATTATTTTTTATTTGCCTCTGAATTCTCCTCTCCATTCAGCTTTGCAAATTGTGCTAGGGATGTATAGTCAATTGGTATTTATTGATTAAATAAAAAAATGCAGTAGCTGGAATGCTAACATAATTTCTTTAACAAAAGGTATATAAACCAAAGTTTATTCTCTGCCAAGACATATGTTTCTATCTACATGATTCATTTTATTGCCTCAGGTTTAAAAGCCCTAATTTCCTCTCCCCCGCAGGAAGGCATTGAATAAGAGAGATTTTAGAAAATCTTATAAGCATATGGTGTAACATGCTTGTCTCCTGTGCTGTAAATATTGGGAAAGATGCATGGCATTCACATTGCCACAGAAGTACAACACTGCACTGATTTCCCCACAAAGAAAAATGAGTGAGTTTGGAACTTGTCAGGTTAGTGAACACACATTTCACTTTGCAAATTTCACCTGTCCATCACTTCATACAATATTGTGCAGGGTCTTCCTTTCCTAAGTATATACTTGAAACATTATCAAGAAGGAAGATATTGCCATAACCCCAAAATACTGAAACATGCTCTTTGATATTGTTCTCTTTTTGAAGTCACCCATCTTCCAATTATGTCAATATCTCTGCCACTGTTGGCTCTTAGCTGATGGGCAAATGTTATACACTGTTCAAAATAAAAATGTAAAACTTATGCAAATCTATTTTAGTGAGAATTGCAAATCTTGCAAATGATTCAGGATTTCATAAAGTCAATGAAAGTGATGTTGGAGAAATATGATACCACACAGAAAAATAAACTCTACTTTAAATGTCTAAATTTTACGTCAAGAAACTTAAGTTAGAAAGAAAATATATAAGAAAATTCTTTCCTAATTTGGAGGTGGCAAAGGTCTCAGTAAGACAGAGAATTCAGAACCCACAAAAATAAGGACTAAGATCTTTAATCACACTAGAAGGAAAGAAAATATCATGATTCAATTAAGGATACAAAAAAATAAAAACCAGTAGGGCAGGCTAGGAGAGAGGATGAGTTATTAAAGGTTAACTTTATCTGATTCTAACACATTTATGCAGTGTTTATGGAGAGAGGCTATTTCCTCCCCTTTCCATTGTCTAGAGAGAAAGACACTAAGAGATTCGCTTACAAATTATAAGAGGTATCTGCAAGAAAAAAGATATATTTAGTTCCTGAGTTAAATGAGTACTTGGTCATTACGCTTATTAACCTTCACTGGTGTTATTCCTGCAGGGGACTGTGCATTAGAGAGAGCAATGGCACAAAAGCCTGACCAGGTGGAGAAGAAATGGGGTTACCTTTCTAGGTTCCTGATCTTGAGAGACATGGAAAATGGATCCTGCAAATTGTTGGTGGATACAGAGCCAGAGATCAAGATGCTAGAGAGAACCTGGATTTAGGAATCCTGATGCAATATGAGTCTCTATCAGAGACTAATTAAAATCTCTGGAGTGATTCATTCAAATTTGAAACAATGGCTGTTTGAAGTAGACGTTTGAGTACTGTTGGATAATTTTAATAGTGAATAACTCAAATCCTCAGAAAATAAAAATTGGTTAGAAGAATGAGCTTACTTGAGTTGTGGAAGCTAATTTCTCTGTGACCACCAACTCTTTCTGTCTGATAATTGTGCAGGGGAATGCATGAAGAATTATTTTTGACACTCTTATCTTAGACCGTCACCCTAAGCCTGGAATGTATATCAGAAATATGGCCAACACACTGAGACAGGAGATAGGTGAGGTCATGTTGTCTATGCAGGAAATAATGATGCATCGGAAACTGAAAGTATTTTCAAACGACAGAACAGCTACCCAGGAAGAAAAGACATTTGAACCTTGGCTGACCCATCCTAACAGAAATCTGCAAGAGTAGTGGTGAGTGGAATGTGAGAATGATAGGCACTAGTGGAAGGCTTTAAAGAGTGTGCAGCGGAGGTCATCAAGTTTCCCGAGATAGGCAATACCTATGTAGCTCTAGCCACATAATACACTGGCTAAGTATTTTAAGAATTGCAAAGAATAAGACAGAAGGCAACAGCCTCTCAAAAGCGTGGCTCCAGAACGTTTTAGAAAACATTGCTCTCACATGGCAGGATACATATTATCAGTAATTGGACTACTCTCAGTGAAAGATTGTTATGCAAATTTAGGCACAAGACTAATTCTTGAGCTTCCCAGAGCTGAAAGAAATGCTTAGATCATTATCTGGAACTTGAGATAGAGCCAACTTGGCTGTGACAGCAGCTCTGAGCATTGTTCAGTGATGAACTTGAAAAGATCCGTAATTAGAAGACTCAGTGTCCTAACATAAAAAGTGTTTCTGAGATAACTGCTGAGGATTTAGGGCAACAAAAATGCCCATGTTGTTGTTTTGCTTCTGAGGAAGATGGTTACTTCCCTGTAGCCTGCACCTAGGAGACTCTACTGCTAATGATGGAAAAAGAAGGTAATCCTGAAAACCTCACACAATGAGAGGCACTCAGGTGAAAGGGCTTTGATTTTCCAAATGATTAGGCTCAGCGGTGTTAAGGACCTCTTATTACACAGCCCACAGGAAGCTGAAGAAGGGGGTGTGGTAGACTGAGTGATATGGTTTGGCTGTACCCCCACCCAAATCTCATCTTTAATTGTAGCTCCTGTAATTCCCATGTGTTGTGGGAGGAGCCAGTGAAAAACAGTTGAATCATGGGGGCAGTTTCCCCTACATTTTCTCATGGTATTGAATAAGCCTCATAAGCTCTGATAGTTTTATAAGGGGAAACCCCTTTCCCTTGGTTCTCATTTTCTTTCTTGCCTGCAGCCATGTAAGACACGCTTTTCGTCTTCTTGCATGATTGTGAGGACTCCCCAGCCACATGGAACTGTGACTCCATCAAACCTCTTTTTCCTTGTAAATTACCCAGTCTCAGGTATGTATTTATCAGCAGTGTGAAAACAGACTAGTACACGGAGTAATCATCCCATAGCTGTCTGTCTTCATTGGATAGTCTCCAGAACTTGTCAACATTATGGGACTTTACAGACATGACCAAGTTAAGGATCTTGGGATGGGAAGGTGATCTTTGTGGGCCCAATGTCATCACAAGTGTCCTTATAAGAGGGAGGCAGGAGGGTCCAAGTCAGTGTGGTGTGAGAACAGAAGCAGAAGTCACAGCGAAGCAGGACATTGGACCAAGGAATATGAGCAGCCTCCAGATGCTGGAAAAGACAGAGAAACGATCTTCTCTGAGAATTTCCAGGAAGAAGGCAGCTCTGCTGACTCATTTAGGACTTCCGACCTCCAGAACCATAAGTTAATAACTTTGTGTTGTTTTAGGCAGCTAGGTTTGGGGTCCTTTGTTATAGCAGCAGTAGGAAGCTAATGCAGGTGGACAAGACTAAAATCCCCACTGAGTGATCAGAACTTGTCAGTGAGAGAGGCTGACCACCTCCACACTGGCCACCCTGTGCTAGGCCCCCTCAGAGTGAATTCAAAGTTAACTTCACTGCTGATGCCCTGAGTTCCACAGCAGGGGTCAGGCCCCCACACAGGAGCAAGAGCTGCCTGTTTCAAGGTGATGTCATTGGGCCTGTTGCTTGGGGGCTGATTCTGCCTTTGGTTAAGAAGAGAAGACAGCTAGAGGCTCACACTGCAGACAAGCCCTCTCTGTTGGATACACCCAAATCCTTAAATTGGGAGATCTGAGCTCAAGGAAACAGTTCACTCTTAGGTTTCCCTGGGTTCATCAACAAATTTCTCAGTATCAGGGAAATCCAAGAAGGAATTAGGACCCTTCAGAGTTGAAGAAGGCAGAATTGGAGTTGAAGAGGCTGCAGAGGAGGATCTGTCACCATGAAGAGAGAGGTCTAGAGGTCTAGCACTGCAGAGTCATCTGGAGAGGTACCTGGGAAATGCTAGATACAAGACCAGACATTGCTGTGCCTTTGAGAGGTGACCTGCACTGGTGGTGAAGGACCTTCTGGTGAGCCAACAATTTGGTCACATATGGTAACTGTGAACCAAGAGTGGCCTCTGGACAAGTCACACCCAGCCCCCAGGTTTACCAAAAGCCCAGCTCTCATCCTACCACCAAACTCTGCTCCATATTCTACAAATTTTGCTCTAGGTTGAAGCTTATTAATCCTATTCTGCAAAACACAGCTCCTTAAAAGACAGCATCATTGACTTCCCTTTGAGACCTCACCCTCACACCAAAGTGCATCCTAAAACCCTGGCCGTCTCCCTGGACAGTCTTGGAATAGGCTTGGGGGGATGCTGTACGTGGATGGGTCTGAGAAAATAGGGAGAATGAGAAGTCTTTGGGAATGAGTTATGTGGGAGGGGCAGTGGAGAATCAGTAAAATTTGCTACGTGATATCTGCTGTGCTCGTAAGATCTTTAGTGTCAACTCTAATACTCATGACTGGACTATGCATTTCAGTTTCCCTTTGAGAGCTACACTAAACTGCTGCACCTTGGCCACTTCAGGTTTACTGCAATGTCTGCATGATACAAGTATTCAAATGCAGAGTGTAGCTTTAAAAGCACATTTGTCAGCCCCTTTAAAAATAAAAGAAATGTTGGCAAACATTTCACTTTTTTTAAAGTCATATTTAAGCAACCCGAGTGTTCATCAACAGATGAATGGATAAAAAAAAAAACCGTGGCATATACATAAAATGGAATATTATTCAACCATAAAAGAGAAAGAAATCATGCCATTTGCCACAACAGAAATGAACCTGGAGGACATTATGTTAAGTGAAATAAGCCAAACACAGAAAGACACATACTGCGTGAGCTCCCTTTTCTGCAGAATCTAGGATAGGCAAACTCGTAGAAGCAGAGAGTAGGATAGTGGTTGCCAAAGGCAGGGAGGTGGGCGACACAAGGCGATGTTGGTCAAAGGGTACAAACTTGCAGTTATAAGATAAATACATTCTTGGGATATAATATACAACATGGTGCTAAAGTTAATACTACTGTATTATTTACTTAAAAATTTCTAAAAGAGTAAATCTTAAATGACCTCATCATATGCAGTCACAAAATGGTAATTATGTGTGATGATTGACATGTTGATTAACTTGATTATGGTAATCACTATACATTATATACATATATCAAATCATCACATTATACACCTTGAATATATAGTATTTTTGTCAATTATATTTCAGTGAAGCTGGGAAAATGTAGTGTTTAAATTCCCAAGTCTTTATTTATTCAATTGAATTGAATAAATACCTAGTGAACGCTCAAAAAAGGATTTTGTTTCATTTTTTTTTTCTTGATTTGTTTTAAGTTGATCACAGCCAGGCTGTTCACTTGGGCTGTGCATTTACATACCCCCACTGCATGTCCACAGCCAAGGCCATTTTAAAGTTGAGAAACCAAGACTTGGGTCAAAGTCACTTTGTGCTTTCCATTGCATATATGTATCGACCTTCTGTAGAGCAGCCTAATGGTCTAGCCAGCCATTCCTCATTTCCTATTTTCAAATTACAATACTCACATATGTTTTGGGAGCCTCAGCACACCTATATTAAGACTTGAATGAAGCATTTTCTGTGTAAAGCAACCATCATTAATATTTGCAGTAGAAAGAAGCAGCCACACAAAGTGTGGTATGTCAAATTTACCAGCCCTCCAGAGGCCAGTTTCCTCACAGCAAATCCTAGTGTGTATTATCACCAAAATGCTGGTGCCTATGTTTCTAAAGCATATAAGGACAGGCAGAGTACTCCTCAAAGAAAAAGAATAGAGCAAACTCAGAAAAATTCTGAAATAAAAATGTAATGGAATGAAATCCAAGGCAACCAAAAAAAGGAAGAAAAGAAAAGGAAATTCACTCCTCAGAATTCAGTAATAAAATACCAATGAAAACATAAATATATGTAAAAAGTATGCTGTTCTTCCTAAATACTCAAAGCAATGGATTCTAACCATAGCTAAAAAGCATTGGTTCCTAATAGAGGCAGGACTCAAGTTTTACAGAATGATTAATCTGATTGTTAAACATACTTGCTTACAAAACCAAAAGCGGAGTGAAAACACACAGTGGTTTGCATCCCACAGAATGGGCCAATTGAGATATATAAACTACAAGAGGCTGGGTTTAAATAAATTATGGTTAAGTCAAGCAGACAAAATGCAAGGCATTCCAAATTTTTCTTGGGAGGAGACCTCAATTGATCCAAGTGGCCTCCCAGGTCAAGCAGTTGCATCTTAGTTTATAACCACTGAGGAGGAAAGCCTCCCAAAATAATGCTGACAGAAAGGGAAAGGGAAAGTTTATAAAAGAAAAATGTAACATGACATGGCCAGTTAATTTGTTGCTGCCCTGTTCTTCGCATCATCTACACCACAGCCAGCTGGCAGCCAAAGCCCTTGGACCATCTCTAGATGAAAAAATCAGGACAACCTGGAAGCTTCTACCAAGCAAAAAGCTTTTAAGACTCTTCTGTGTGTGAAAGAGACATTGGTGGATGCTCTCTTGAGGGGAGGGTGGTTGTGAGACACAGTTCATCCCTTAAAAGAATCTAGAAAAGCAGACGTGTGCATATGCACACACACACACACACACACACACACACACACACACACATCTCTTTACTACAAAGCAGAGCCCATTCAGAGCCACGGAAGAAAAGACAAGTGCCCTGTGAGTTCAGGAAATTCTCAGTATCCTCAAGCAAAAGTAGTTTTACCCTCTTTTAAATTCCCATAGCATTTTGTGCCTTAGATCTTTTTATTAAGAGGAGAAATAACAGCAATGGCCTCATATAATAAGAGGATGAATGTGTGAAATGCATGTGTATGAAGAATACCAAAAATAGATTCAGATGTAAATGTAGTCAATTTTAACAAAACATGTATGGAGTGTCCACTATCTGTCAGGCACTGCCCCAGGCACTGCACACAAAATGAATTTTCTTGTGCTCACTATGATATGGTCTTCTAAAATGTAACTTGGAAAATGATTTAGAGGCCAGGCATGGTGGCTCATACCTGTATTCCCAGCACTTTGGGATGCCAAGGTGGCTGGATCACTCGAGGTCAGGAGTTCGAGACCAGCCTGGCCAACATGGTGAAACCTCATCTTTACTAAAAATACAAAAATCAGCCGGGCATGGGGGCAGGCACCTTAGTCTCAGCTACTCAGGAGGCTGGGGCAGGAGAATCACTCGAACCTGGGAGGCAGATGTTGCAGTGAGCCAAGATCGCACTACTGCACTCCAGCCAGGGTGACAGAACAAGACTTTGCCTCAAAAAAATCCCCAGTTAGAAATGAAAATATGCATATAAGTAGCTGACAGGGATGGCAGTGGTGACCTGTCTGGCACAATTGCTGTGAAGACACCAGCTGCAGCGGGGGAGGCACGGCTGCGGTTGTGCACTTAGCAGAGCTGATGGAGGCCAGGAACAGGTGGGAGCCCTGTCCCCTACTGAGCTGGGAGACAGGAGCCCCATGCTTCTGAGTGAAGGGCAGCCATGCAGCTGCCACTGTGGACCCAGGCATTCCTGTGCTCTAGGAGGCCTGGGAAGTTTGGCTGCCCCTGCAGGCTTGGAAGTGCTTGCTCCTGATCCCTGGCCTCTACCTGTTCCTGGCACCTGGTCTGATTTTCGAGTAAAGTTGAAGCCAAGTCCAGGTGCTGCCATGACCTGGGCAGGTGTGCACGTGCTTGGGGCTGCACTGACACTCCCACTCCACCTCGGACCCCTCTGAAGCTTTGCACCAAGGAGCTCAGGAATGATGCCGGGGTGGGGCTGAGGGTGGCCTGGCACAGGCCTGCAGGCACTCCTCTGCACGAACAACCTGGGCTCCATGGATGGCATGTTGATGGTGGCAGGAGGTAGACAGGGTCCTGAGCAGAAAGGGGCCAGTCTGTAGTGAAACCTCACCTTCAAGCCAGGGACAGCCTGAAGTCTGAGGACTGTGTGCAGTCTGGCCCAGAGTGAGAATAGTGCTTTTTCCAGGCTTACCCATGGCTACCCATGGACCAATCAGCACACACTTCCTCCCTTCTGAGCCCATAAAACCTCCATACTCAGCTAGACTTGGACAGACGTTGGGACTATGAGCCGTGGGAAGGAGCTACTTACTGCAGGTATCCTGAGAGTTGTTCTGTCATTCAGTGAAGTTCCTCTCTGCCTTGCTCACCCTCCAGTTGTCTTTGTACCTCATTCTTCATGAATGTGGAACAAGAACTTTGGATCTGCTGAATAGCAGGATGAAAGAGCTGCAACACAGACAGAGCTGAAGCCCACACCCTCACTTGCCACATTACAGGCAACAAGGAGAAAAGAGCGGTGACCCTTTGGGAAGTCCAGACCTAGGGGCTCACCAAGCCACTATTGTGATACCCTCTTTGGGGCTCTGCAATTCCTGGCATCTCCAAGCTTCTGGGCATCACTGTATTTCCCTTGTCCAGACATAGGTACCTGTAGTGGAAGCCGTAGGCAGTACATCTGATCCAGCCACAGCCTCGCAGGGAGGTGGCATCACCTAGAGCTCCCTGCAAGGCTGTGGTGTGACAACACCTAGAGCTGCCCGACCCACCAAAGCAGCTGGTGTGCCTGGCTGTGTGTAGTGGCTGGACTTTGTGCTCACTTGTCCACATACCCCTCACTATTCCACACCTGCATTGCCCTTGGCAGGCATGGGATCTGGGCTGGCAGTGAGAGCCGAGCACAGCCTATCAGGCTGAGTGAGAAGAAATGTACCCAGTTGGCACAAGCAATACTCAGGCAGAAGGTGCCAGCAGCCACAGAGGTTTCTGGCTGGCAAAGTGACACCCCCAGGACCTTATGATATTTTGGGGGTCTCATCTGGGATCTGCAAAAGGGTAAGTTTCGGAGTTCCTAAACTCTACAATAGACAAAATTAAAGAAAAATATTGAACCTCTGTCAGCCAGTTAAAAGAGACTAGCATGGCTGCGAGACTTAATACATAGAGGACAGGCTTACTAGAGAGGACACTGACGATCCCCCATCATCTGTGGGTGTTGGGAATGTTGGCTGTGTTCCAATCCAGTTTCCCTTCATGGAGGTCAAGCTACCATGTGAGATCAGAAGGTCCTGGAACAACTACAGGTATCTGACTGAGTCTACACTTCGGTGTTATCCAAAGGCACCTAGACTAACTCCAGTTGCCAACCACCCATTAGGGTGTCAGCACTAGGACCCCTAGTCTTTCCTATCTCCCTCCCTCTCTCCCTCCCTCCCTCCCTTTCTTCCTTCTTTCCTTTTTTTCTTTTACTTTTCTCTTTTCTTTTCTTTCTTTCTTGACTGCCATGGCTGCTATCATCTTCTTTACATACAATATTAAGGATGTTGTTGCAAACCACAGAGATATTACTGGGTAGAATGAGCATTTGGCTTAGTCTAGTCATCAGGAGTGTAAATCAGAACAATGTGGTTTCTGTCTATTCTTAGAAGTGAAGAGGATGTAACATTGAGAGATTTCTTTCCCCTGTTGAGGAAACCTATTAGCATAGCACAAGAGGCCACTTCCCCCAGGCATCTTCACCTCCTCTGCACTTAAGTTGTTTTTTCCCTTTCCTCCACCATATCAGGAGTCAACATAGTACCATGGAGGAGCTTTTCTATGCAAGGGATAAATTTTTTCTTTTGGAAGGCATCTTACTAGGCCAGGTCCTCAATTCCCAGGACTCCCTTTCTCTTCCTTGTTTAAGGAGGACCTGGTCCCACAGCTTCACCTGCTTATGATAGGGAAACAACAGAGAAGCTACCCCCTCCTGGATGCAATCTGGTGAGGCCTTCCTGAGACTAATTTAATAGGTTCATACACCCTCATGAGGCACCTTTTTGTCTCAAGCTTTGATTTGAAACCCTAGAAAGGAAAACTACATCTAAGAGACCAAGAGGCAGATGACAGCAGAAGTCTAAGGGCACAGTGCAGGTGAGCATGACTAATTCCTGCATATTAGTTCCCTTGCTTCATTAAAGAAGGTCATACTAACATCTATGGCATAGATGTGGTCTAGGGAACCCAAAGGTTGGAACCCAAAGGTTACTGACAATGGGATGATAGGCAGTGAGTGGGAGAGTACAAATATTCCTACCAACTAGGTCTCCCCACTACGTAGGTGAAAGTCACACTTGCATCCATGTGCAGCACCTGCAAAGATTGCCGGGACTTGAGAATATAAGGATGGAAGAAAGAAATGGCACACCTTTTTTTCTCTCCCCCACACACCCTGAATATTTGCTGGAAAAAGAAAGGAACAAAGTGACACCTTTTCCCCCTCTTTCCAGATGGGTAACCAATCATCTCCAGCCTGCACTCTTCTCAAGTGCATCCTGAATCACTGGAACTCCTTTGAAACTCAGACTCTGGAGGAAAAAAAAAAAAAAAGAAAAAGCTTTTTCATTTTTTCCTCCTCTGTCCTCTCTTCAAAGGTGGGTAATTGCATCTCCATACCACAGGACATTCCTCTCAGAGGCATCCCCCAAACTGGGAAAAGTTTAATTTCCCTAAACTTTAAACTGTTTGGCAATCCTTAAAGAAGGACAACTTTTCTTTGTCTGTTTCCCCTTCAAAGGACTCCAGGGTTGATAGGCCTCCATTGCTCGGGGAAAGGGAACCCACAAGCCTGACATACCAGCAAAAGGGTAAAAATTCTTACTAGTTGGACTTCTGGCTTCTCGCTCTCTATGCAAACTGGTTGTAGAAATGAAAAAATAATTACTATATTTTCTGCCCCTCCATGAGTTCAAAAGCTAGAAGTATCAGCCATTTGGCATGGCTAAGGTTAGGTAGTAAGATATTTAAAAGCACTTCTTTAAAAAGGAGCACTATGGTTACCGGCTTAATTAAAAGTGGATGTCCAAGCTATAAATATATTTAAACGGCCTTTATGTCTTTTCTCTTTATGGGTCTTGCTTAAAAAAAGGATTTTTCTTCTCAGTTGATTGAATTATTTTTCTCCATTTTGTCTTGCCACTCTTAATGCACACATGAGAGTACTTAAGATAACTTCTGATGGCCTGGGACTCCTTGGGAAAAACAGAGGAAGTGACACTGACCCCATTTTGGAAAAAACCCTCTGTTTTCCTCATGCAACTCCAGAAATTAGAGGTGGATATATTCCTCTCAAAATCTATTTTTGTCTTCCAGCTGTGCCTGCTTATTAGGCCCTAGAAACTACATGTTTTCCTAGCCCTGTTTCTTGAAGGGCTTTACTCTAAGGCCAGTAATCCAATTAGGAGATTGGCAAATGAAAAATCTTGCAACTACTGGATCTTCTGTCTGTGTAGTTATATAGTTATATATGTGTTATGTGGTCAGACCTTGGCCAGTAATCTAATTAGGAGATTGGCAAATGAAAAATCTTACAACCACTGGATCTTCTGTTTGTGTAGTTTTATAGTTACATATGTGTTATGTGGTCGGACCTTGCGCTTGCTTGCCCACACACCCCTCACCACTCCACGCCTGGCTTGCCTTTAGATCTGGGCCAGTAGTGTGAGTTGAGCATGCCAGGCTGAGTGGTCAGAATAAGCCCAGTGGGCATGAGCAATACTCAGGCAGAAGGTGCCCCTGGCCACAGAGGCCTTTGGCTGGCAAAATAACAAGCCAAGGATCCCATAACAACAGTATTTATTCTCAAAAGAAAAAACAGAGTTTCCTTTCTATCAGGGGTAAGACCTTCCTATACCATGTAGGTCACCAGGACCATGATTCCAGCTGAGTTCCCCATCCTCCTAAAATCTAAAAAATCAGGAATGGTGGCCTGATATGAATGTTATGTATTTGAAAATGTTTAAGAGAGATTGCCAATTTATCTACCACCATAGGGCTTCATAGATAAGCTTTGCTATTGCTGGGAGTCTATCACGGTTGAGAGTTCAACAAATCCATGGGACAGCCATGTAATATTGAATGACTTATTATCCAACTCAGTTTTGTTGACTACATATTTCAACCACCATTAATATCTGAAGTCATGTCTAAATGGAGAATGGGTGAGCATACCTGCAGGAGTATGAGTCTATGAGAAACTATTTTAGTTTCCTGGAGATGATGTAGCAAATTATCAACAAACTTCTGTTGTTGACTTAATACAGCAGAAACTTTTTCTCTCACAGTTCTGAATCCCAGAAGTATGAAGTCAAGATATTGGCAGGACATCCCTCCATCCAGAGGCTCTAGGGGAAAATACTGCTTTGCCTCTTTCACCTTCTGGTGGCTGCTGGCATTCCTTGGCTTGTGGCTGCATCTGTCTTCACATGGCCCTCTCTCCTCTGTGTGTCTCTCATCTTCCATCTCTTATAAGACCTTTGTTGTTGGATTTTGAGCCCACCTGGATAATCCAGGATGATCTCATCTTGAGGTTATCATGTAATTACACCTGCAAGATGTACTATTTTTCCAAGTAAGGTCACATTCACAGCTTCCAGAGGTTAGGCTATGAACATACTTTTTTGGGGGGTGGTGATCATCATTCAACCCTCTACAGGGAGCTTTGTGGAGAATAACATATTCAATAGGAAGGGAGAATTCAGGCATCTAAGTTGATCCCCAAGACAATGGGTCAGAAATATAGGGTATGTAAAAGCAACAGGCTATGTATGGACTTAATTAATCCAGTCCCTCTAGTGCTGGATCGTTGGAATTTCTGTAATCATCTTTGAAAATCTCATTAAAATGAAAAGACTAAAGGGCACGTCCACCCTCAGGGTGCTGATGCTTTGAGTCTGCTGGTTCATAGCTTAGAAATAGAGTAGGGGAAACTGTGACAGTATCTCTCTATTATGAGGTTCTAGCTCAGATACTGACATATAGAAATAATAGCTGAATACATTAATGAATAATCAAAACCTAGATCCTAAGCTCAGTACCATCTTCAGGCAGCAATAGGAACCGGAGTTGTTTTAGAGCCATTGGAAAGGAATAAATGACTGGATGAGTGGAAAGTTTCTGAAACCTGCTGTTATTAACATCAAGTTTCCTGGAGTCTTCTATTCATGAAAAGCCACGTTCTGTACTTTACTTCATAGAAATGTCCCAGTGTGATATACTATAATCATATTTTGGCAATGAGGTCACAGCATTGGAAGTCAGGTGACAAGGGAACTACTCACATGCATTTCTAGTCATGCCACCTTGAGAAAGCAAGTTGTTTCCCACCAGCCTCACTGGTCAACGAATGTGCTTTAATCCATGTCCACAGCAAATGCACCTGAAATCTCCTACCTGCCAGTTTTAGCAGCAGAGCCACAGCACTGCCCTTCCCATGGTGTGTCTCAGAGTTTTCTGGGTCCTGAGTGTCTTGAGATCAGAGTCTGTTCTAGCTCTAGTCTAACTGCTTCTAATCGGAGTAGGGTGCAGGCAGTTTAGTAGGCTTTATACTAATCAGTTTTGTCTTATATGCCAAGTTCCCCCCAACCTTTACAGTGGGCCAAGGGGTTGGGACATTTGTTCTCTTGCAGTGCTCATGGTGAGCGCTGGCACTGCTGACCCTCAGATGGGAGCAAAACTCTGCAGTAGATGTTGGGTCCTCTTTTTTGTTTGCCTCCCTATTGCAACACCTTGTGGTAGCATTTCTTTCTTCAACCCATCTGCATAGCCACGTTCCTACATACAAGTGGGACAAGGTATCAGAAGTGTTGCCAACAAGAGACCTATCATCACTTCCTTTTGCTTTTCTGTGGCAATTCTCCTTGGCACCTTAGAGTTTTCCGATTGCGTCTTAAGGATACAAAGGGTCAGTTGAGTCCCTTTCCTATAGGTAGTGCATCACTCATTCTGTATCTCTGGCAC
Source organism: Mandrillus leucophaeus (assembly GCF_000951045.1). Lineage (NCBI taxonomy): Eukaryota > Metazoa > Chordata > Mammalia > Primates > Cercopithecidae > Mandrillus > Mandrillus leucophaeus. The sequence goes on along the minus strand of NW_012104754.1, from coordinate 665,514 downwards.
ATGATGATATGGTGATACTTGTTGTTTAAACAGTAACATACTTCCATGTTGGTTAGTCTATATGGCTTCTACCTTGTGTTTCTCAAGGTCCCGTCTCTAGCTCCTCCGTCTCCTCCTTTGTCGTCCCCTGACCTCTCCATTATTAGTAGCTAAAGCTAAAATTTAGTGTCCAGCACAGGAGGCATCCAGAACCCTGCTCCAGCTGTGTGGTTAATGTCTATTCTGCCTCTTCAGTGCCTGGCCCACACCAGCTGTTAATTTCTTGAATATCACCTCTGCATCTATGACCTCTGGGCACTTTCCTCTCCCCAGCTTCCAAGGAGAGCTATTCAGTGTGGTTTTCTGGGACCTGCTTTGCTGAGGAAGAGAGAAAAAAAACCATTTAAATCGCTGTTGGGCCCCTGCTACTTTCATTTAAGTTCCCGATCTCAGATTCTTGATCTCAGATTCTACATCTGCAAATTACAGGAGTTAAACTATGATCTCTAACCACCTGCCCCCAGCTCTGAAATCCTGTGATTTCATATTATTTTGAGAAAAAGAGAACATTAGTCCTAAAAGAAGTTAAGGAATGCTGGCTCAACAATCAATTAAGCTGGTGTTTATTGACAGCCACAGTATAGCCTTGGACCCTGTGGGCAACAGAATTCTGAACTTGTAGGTATGAAACCGATCTGGGATGCTGCCATTCTGTGGACTGTTCCAAAGAACAAGAATAAAGTAGCTGATTCAGAAGACACCTCTAATTTACACCATTCACCATTCCATTCCCTTAGGAGAGGTTATGAAGTCAGAGCCAGACAATCTCAATTAAAAAAAAAAAAGTACAAACAGGCAGAGAATGTCCCTGAATGAGACTATACTGATGGTTATTTGTTTGGCAGTTTCTAAGCTTGTCTCCTTTTACTGCTTTCTCTTTTTTTGCCCATAGCCCAAATTACTGGAACACAATGTGTCTATGTGACAAGTAAAAAGAGGCTTTCATCAGAAAGAAAATAAGTAAAGGACTTGGAAAATCCCTAAGCAACTTGTAACTCTCCTCACTTCTGTAGCAGTTCTAGCTTGCACCAAGGTTTTTTGTGTGCTGACTCTAAAATGTCAACTGCTCATGGAAATGGGAAACCTGTTATCATGGCTCATGGTAGCTGTTTCCATTTATAGAGCTATTACTGAGATGCCAGGGATCCAAAAATTTCCATAGTTTAACTCATACAGAGTGACATGGAAAACAGAAAGAAGAAAACCTTGTAATAAAAACAAGTGGTTTTCCTATATAATCCTGTCCTCTTAATTTCACAGTTCCCTAACTCCTGCACAAAGCAGGGTAGCTGGGAAAGATGAGTACATTGGTATAATTTACTGTACAGAGTTTCCAACCTTTAGCTGTTGTGTTGATTTTTCATTTTAAAAAAAGAACAAGAGGGATGTGCCAGTATCATGTCATTGCTAACAGGGGTTTCACACACAGCTGGTTCCTAAGTTGGTATTTGACAAAACAGCTAACTGACTCAAAATATTCACAGAATCTACTTGCAGCTGGTTCTCAAGTCAGTATATTACAGACAGCTAATTGACTCAAAATATTTGCAGAATCATATTTATGTTAATTTAATATATGAGTAACAGTCAATGGGCTAAATTCTTAACATCATTAATACTTTAAGAAACAACTGAGTAGACTTAGAGGGATTTGACGACTTGGGCTGTATGATAAAATAAAGTTTATTTTTGTGCTGGGTATTTCATGCTTTGTTAAACAAACTAGCCTGGTTTTCCCAGGCCTTCTGTTAGTGCCTGAATTTCTGGGTTCTCTTGAGCAAGGGTGTTGTAAGAATTACTGCATGTACAGCAATGCTGGCAGCTGCCAAGTGTTCAACAGTCATCAAAAGAACAAATAAGATGCTTATCCATATTTAAAACTGGATACCAAATAACACAGACCAGATGAAAGTGGCACTTTGTGGAACAAAGCACAAGAGCATCTGGGATGTTTTCTCTATTTTTGTTCGGCTCATTTTAGGGAGGCGTGAGCTGAGACTAAAGAATTTCAGAACAAAGATGACAAAATTATTATAAACCAGTATGTATTCTGTATATTTTGCTTCAAATCTATGCCATTCAGCTAATATTTCTGCAGTGTCAATGGGTAAGATGTCATTTTTATTTCCTTGCTAGGCAAATCTTGGTACTATTCCCAAAGCGTAGATTATGAGATTTCAGGTTTCAGATGTCTGGTTATCTTTCATCTCTTTCCAGTCTAGGGTAGAGTAGTGTTTGACTTGCAAAGGGTTAAATCAAATCATAGAAATTCCCTGGTGGTAATCCTGTAGAACTGAGCTCAGACTCACTCAGGAAAGAAATGGATGTGTCTTCTTGTTTCGAGGATAAGTGCATAGGACACTCCCCACAGGGTGAAAAGGGAAGTGGCATATGATTTGTTTTTATTTTTATTTTTTTATTTTTATTTATTTTTTATTTTTTTTGAGACGGAGTCTCACTCTGTCGCCCAGGCTGGAGTGCAGTGGTGCAATCTCGGCTCACTGCAAGCTCCGCCTCCCGGGTTCACGTCATTCTCCTGCCTCAGCCTCCCAAGTGGCTGGGACTACAGGCGCCCGCCACTGCGCCCGGCTAATTTTTTCTATTTTTAGTAGAGACGGGGTTTCACCATGGTCTCGATCTCCTGACTTTGTGATCCGCCCGCCTCGGCCTCCCAAAGTGCTGGGATTACAGGCGTGAGCCACCGCGCCCGGCCTTGTTTTTATTTTTAATTGACAGATAATAATTGTATATATTTATGGGGTATACTATGTTTTGACATATGTGTGTATTGTGCAATGATTATATCAAGCTAATTAACATATCCATTGCCTCGCCTACTTACCATTTTTTTGCGGTGAGAACATTTAAAATCTTTGTCAGCAATTTTGAAATGCACAATACATTGTTCTAAACCACAGTCATCATGTTGTGCAATAGGTCAGTAAAATGTATTCCTCTTATCTAACTGAAACTCTGTACCCTTCGACCATCTCCTCTGTCTCTATTTCCCTGGCCCCTCCTCTACCAGTACATTAAGGTTTTCTAGAGGGACAGGACTAATAGGATAGATGTATATATGAAGGGGAGTTTATTAAGGAGTATTGACTCACACAATCTCAAGGTAAAGTCCCACAGTAGGCCATCTGCAAGCTCAGGAGCTAGGAGCCAGTCCAAGTCCCAAAACCTCAAAAGTAGGGAAGCTGACAGTGCAGCCTTCAGTTTGTGGCCAGAAGCCCAAGAGCCCCTGGCAAACCACTGGTGTCGGTCCAAGAGTCCAAAAGTTGAAGACCTTGGAGTCCGATGTTTGAGGGCAGGAAGCATCCAGCATGGGAGAAAGATGAAGGCTGGAAGACTCAGTAAATCAGCTTATCCCACCTTCTTCTGCCTGCTTTATTCTAGGCATGCTGGCAGTTGATGAGATGGTGCCCATCCACACTGAGGGTGGGTCTGCCTCTCCCAGTCCACTCACTCAGATGTTAATCTCCTTTGGCAACACCCTCACAGACACTCCCAGGAACAATACTTTACATCCTTCAATCCAATGAAGTTGACACTTAACATTAACTATCACAGCCAGCCTCTGGTAACCATCATTCTACCCTCTATTTCCAGGAATTCAACTTTTTTAGGTTCTAAAAATAAGGGAGATCATGCAATTTTTGTCTTTCTGTGCATGGGTTATTTTGCTGAGCATAGTATCCTCTGTGTTGCCACAAATAATTGAATTTCCTTCTTTTAAAAGGCTGTATAGTATTTCATTGTGTTTATGTATATTATATTGTCTTTATCCATTGATCTGTTGATGGACACTTAGGCTGTTTCCATGTCTCAGCTATCGTGAATAATGCTGCAGTAAACATGGGAATACAGATATCTCTTCAACAGACTGATTTTAATTTCTTTGGATACATACCCATGAGTGAGGTTGTTGGATTACATGGTAATTCTATTGAGAACATACAATTGGGAAAAGACAGCTTCTTTGATAAATATTTTTGAGAAAACTGGATATCCACAAGCAGAAGAATGAAACTAGACCCTTATATTATACACAAAATGAACTGAAAATGGATTAAATACTAAAATGGAAGACCTGAAACTGTTAAATTACTAAAATAAAACATAGGGAGAAGTTTCTATGACATTGGTCTGAACAATAATTTCTTGGATATTTCAAAAGCATGGGCAACAAAAGCAAAAATAGGCAAACGGGATTGCATCCAGCGAAAAAGCTCTGGATAGCCAAGGAGACAATTAGCAGAAGGAAGGGATGATCCACAGAATGGAAAAAAACCATGCACTTATTTGTAAACCATACATCTAATAAGGGGCTAATATATGAAATATACAAGGAATTCAAACAACTCAGTAGAAAGAAAGGGACTTCCATTCCTGAGTTACTTCTCTTAGAATAATGTTCTCCAAGTGGGAGCTAAGTTATGAGGATGCAAAGGCATAAGAATGATACAATGGACTTTGGGGACATGGGGGAAAGTGTGAGAGAAGGGTGAGGGATAAAGACTATACATTGAGTACACCACTCAGGTGATTGGTGCACCAAAATCTCAGAATCACCACTAAAGAACTTATTCATATAACCAAACACCAATTGTTCCCCAAATACCTATTGAAATAAAAAATTAAAAAACACTGTTAAGAACATGATAAGCCAAAGACTGGGAGAAAATATTTGCAAAACATGTATCTGCCAAAGGAGGACATATACAAACTCTATAAGAAGAGTTTTAAAAGAAAGAAAGACAGAAAGAAGGAA
>NW_012104754.1:642768-660621 GCF_000951045.1 Mandrillus leucophaeus | reverse complement strand
GAAGGAAGGAAGGAAGGAAGGAAGGAAGGAAGGAAGGAAGGAAAAGTTAAAAATGGGCAAAGGGCCTGAACAGATATTTCTCAAAAGAAGACATATGAATGCCTACAGGTATATGAAAGAATTCTCAACATCACTAATCAACAGGGGGATGCAAATTAAAATGATAATGAGTTATCATGCCATACCTGCCAGGATGGTTATTATCAAAAAGTCAAAAGATAACTAGTGTTAGTAAAATTGTGGAGAAAAAAGGAACCCTAGTATACTGTTGGTGGGAAAGTAAATTAGTGTAGCTATTCTGGAAGTACCATCTTTTGAATGAACTCTCTCAGCCATCCAAAGCTTGGGACAAAAGGACAGGTAAGTATTACTTGAGGAGAAAACCTGAGAACTATTTGAAGCCTGTAGCTAGGCTGACAAAGTGGTCTTCAGTGTTAGGTAATTGGACACGTGTGGAGCAGAGAATTCTAAAGAGCAAAAGAGGCACGAGGCAATTTTAGTGACACACTTTGTTTTAGGTCTGATTTTCCAGACGTAGCCCCTGGTGGAGGCATATTATGACTTTCATGACCCCCAGACACCCTGATTCATAATCAGTTAGTGAAACATACTGCTTTTCTGCAAAAGCCAAGATATGTTGAACCAACTGGAAACAGAAAGGGCAGTAAGAAGCAAGAACAAATAAGAAAGAAAATGAGAAAGAAGGCTGGCACCCATAGTGTGGCAGTGGAGGTGGCCTGGGATGGGTGAAGTACAGCTGACCCTATGGTTTATTGATGCACAGTGGATCCTGTGATACTGGTGAGAATTTCGAATGGGTGATGCACAGTAATATGGTTTGGATCTGTGTCCCCACCAAATCTCATGTTGACACGTAATCCCCAGTGTTGGAGATGGGGCCTGGTGGGAGGTGTTTTGGTCATGGGGGTGGACCCCTCATGGCTTGGTACTGTCCTCAGGATAGAGAGTGTGTTTTTGCAAGATCTGGTTGTTAAAAAAGGGTGTGGCACCTCCACTTCCTTGCTCCTGCTTTCACCATGTGACGTGCCTGCTCCTGCTTCACCTTCTGCCATGAGTAAAAGCTCCCTGAAACCTCCCCAGAAGGCGAGCAGATGCTGGTGCCATGCTTCCTGCACTGCCTGCAGAGCTGTGACCCAATTAAGCCTCTTTTCTTTATAAATTACTGAGTGTCAGGTATTTCTTTATAGCAATGCAAGAATGGCCTAAACACACAGTAAACGCTATGATGACAAGGATCAAAAGAGGTCCACCCGAAATGTAGAATTCAGAGAGGATTTTTAATGGAGCATGCAGCCATCTGCACTTTAATATCATAGTCTCATTTTAGATATGGATGTTGGTATTCAGGAAGGAATGGGCAGCAGGAATCGGTTTCTTCTTCTGCATCTGAGGATTCCTCAGGGCAGGTTTCACTGGGAAGCCATGGTAATTCATTGCAGATATGCATGCTTTAGCCTGGTGCCCAGTCCAGAGTACCTGTGTCAGGATCTGAATCCAGCACTGTGTCTTAATAAACTGAATTACTGTGAACTGTAATAGTGAACTGCAGTCTGTCTGGTAGCTCAGGTCATCTCAGAACACCTACATTTGTGAGGACAGAGTATGCATCTAGGTCAGAAACCTTACCCATCAAGAGATGGCTAGTTAGTGGGGGTTTAGGAGCAAAAATCCAAGTTTCCTCTTCCAAGAGCTTTCCTTCCCTGGTTTCCTTTAGTTTTTGTTTGTTTAAGAGAATGTCTTGGTTTATAGATAGTTAGAAATTCAACTACTTGTAAGAGTAATATCTATAATTTTTAAAATATTGATAGTTATTACACAGCATTTTATAATAATTATATTATATTATTATTATAATAATTATATTATATTATGCCCATATGTTATGTACATTAATATATTACTATATTAATATTGATCTAGTATTTTTAATGGAACTGGTAAAACTGTTCTATTGATTTTAAATATAGAGAAAGTAAGCTGCCTGATAGAAGCGTCTTTGCGTGTTTGATTCTCTGCTATATCCTATTGGTTAGAATAGTGCTAGGGACATAATAGGTGTGGAAGAATATATGTAGCTGAATGAACATAGAGATATCTTTCAAGAGACTGTGCTTTGTACAAAATTATATTGATTAATTTCTCAATTCAAATTATTGGCCAAAGCAGATCTGGTAGCTAAAGACAGTGTAAACTTGTGAAAAAATAAGTTAAAGAAAGGGGGAAATGGAAGGAAAAAACAATGCACTAGTTGTATTTTTCCATGACTTTGAAGTGTCTGCTATTGTTTAGACCAAATATTCTATTCCTGTGCTAAAACCAACCCATTAAAAGAAATCATTTGCTCTGGGCTAAAATGATTGAGAAATATGAATTCTAAAGTATATGTACTTTCTAAAATTTCAAGATACCAAGTCAGGGTTGAAAATATTCAGCTTCCTATATCCTCAAACTTTCTTCTCTTTGTTTAGTGTAGCTTTTTGCTGTATAAATACGCTGAGAAAAATCAGATAAAATGTTAATTACTTAGGCAATATAATACTAAAGAAAACAAGTGATCACTTACCACTGTATGGCTAAAATAGAGATGAAGTAGACATAACCTTACATTTAAAACTGATTTGTTTTATAGTAAGTCACTCATTCTACAGATATTTCACGAGCAACTACTACATGCCATATAGTATTCCAGGTGTTAGGGATGAAACAGTGTACAAAACTGATAAGAATTCTTGCCATTATGACGTTTATATTCTGCAAAATTGTGTTTTCATAGTTTTATCATCGATTTAAAAAATATTCAGTAAAGTTACTATCTTCTAGAACAGGAGTCACCAACCTTTTTCTGTAAAGGGACAGGTAATAAATATAGTAGGCTTTGGGGGGCACCCTTTTCCCTCACCCCCAGGCTAAGTAAGCGTTGAATGCAGGGCAACCCCCTCTCAACAGCTTCTCCCAAGAAACAGCCAGCCAGAATGGAGACATTTGCTATGCAATCTTCTGTCACTGCACGTGCTCAACACACCACCCCACATCCAGTTCTTTCTAGCCCTGTTAATCCTCTTTATGAAAGACAAGCCCTGTCAGCCTCATCCTTGAGACACTTCAAGATTTTATGGCTGGGCATTCTCCATATTGCAATAGTCTCTCTCTCTCATGACAATTTTGTTTTTGAACAAAGTCTCTCCTTACCTAAGTCCAGTTTTGGTTTTTATTTGAGAGTTTGCTGACTTCACAAAAGGGAAATTAGAATACTTCCTTTCTCAACCTACAGCTGCAACCTCCACATCTAACTGACATGTCAGAGCCTTCTCTGACCCATGCAAGGGAAAACTCGGCTCCCAAGAAACTGAGCAAAGCTGTAAAAAGAAATGAGAATGTGCCCAAAGCAATCTTTCCCTCAGCTTTATAGATGTTAGTAACATTCCTTACGGAGACTTACGCAACAACAATTTTCACAGGATCATGGTACTCTTAAGTTGCAGCATCATTTTGAGAGCAATCATTTATACTTTAAATAAAAAATAATTTTAAGGGTAGACAAGATTTTCTCTTTAAAAGCCAAACATTATCCAGCTTTTCAAAGTACAAATAAAAGCCACTGAAGCATTCTATAGGTTTCAATTTTAATAAGACAAATGTTGATATATATGTAAAAAAAAACTTCTTGGGATCGTCAATAAATTTTAAGAGTAAAGGGTTCTTGAGGACAAAAAAGTAAGAGTAAACCACTGTTGTAATCAAAACTTGAGTTGATTGTCTCCGGGCCTCATTGATCGATTTTTTTTTGATAGACCCTATAAAGAGTCATTCCCTGTCTGGGCTCTAGGAGACACTCACTGCCTAGGTTTGCATCCTTGTAGCTCAGGAAGCTGGTGATAGCTACCTGAGGGATTTAACCAAAGTCAGCTTGCTTCATCTTTTGCAGACATCACATTGACATTGTGAGGTTTTTGCCAGGTTTTTTTATTATCATTATTTTTCCAATTATTTTTTATTTTTCTCTTTTTTTTTCTAATTTTGGTCTGTATTTTATTTCTCTCCATTTTTATTTTTTCTTTTCTTTTTTCTTATTCTTTCATTTTTCTTCCCATTTTACTTCTTGTATTTTCTTTTTCTTCATGCTTTTTCTTTTTTGCCTTTTGTCTTTTATTTTTATTTCCTTGATTTATTTCTTCTGTCTTCTTATTTTTTATTCTCCCCTTTTATTTCTGATTTATCTTTTTCTTTTCTTCTCATTCATTTTTTTCCTTTTCTTTATGTTTTTCTCATTTTCTTCTTACTTCTTCACCATCTGGCCCCACCTGCACTAGAAATCCTTGTGGGCCTCACTCCCACAGTGCTGTGAGTGCAGGCGCCTCACCCCATCCCCCCGGTAACTGAGGGATGCCAGGGTCCAGCACAGCCTCACAGCGAGTCCTTGTCGCCTCTCCAGGTCCCTCAAAATCTGAGCAATCGTGGTACCTCAGGCGGAGTCAGTTTCCTCATGGGTGAGTCCATTTGCAGCTGCTTCTTGCTGGACAGCTCTGACAGGCAGGGCACCAGCAGAATTAGCCCCTTAGTCTAAAATTCCCCAGGGCTACCTTCCCTCTCTGCGTGGCTCCAGCCTCTGTCTCTGACCACCGGGGATCCCTGGAGTGTCCTCAGCTAGGTCACCTCTAAGTTGGTCTACAATCTGCCTTGCAGGTATGCCAGAAGAAACCTGGATGAACCTGAAAGTGAAGGCTAAGGGGAGATGCTCAGGCCTCTCGTGGTGGCAGCAGAGGGAATAATAGAAAAAGAGGGTTTCCCAGAAGCCAGACCACACTCATTAGGCTTCCGATGGAGACCGAAGACCACCCATTCCACAGGGCCCCAGGAGATGAGGCAGGAGACTGGCAGATTCTGAGCAACCCCGGCACAAGCGCGCGTCGCAGGAGAGGTGGTCCCAGTCAGCCAGCCAGAGCACCGGGCATGGAGGAATCTCACGGCCGCGCAGTGTCCCAGCGGACCTCAGGCAGCTCCCTGGCCTTGGAGATCCTTGCTTCCAAATTAGCCAGGCGGCTGCCAGGAGCTGGAGGAAGCGGCAGGAAAGAGCGCCTCAGCCCCACCTGGGCAAGACTGCAGAGACTGGCCTGAACGTGATGTCTTCCTTGCTGGCCCTTCTCCTCTTCCTTGACCTTTTGTGATTTTTTCTTCCATGTTGTAAGGGAAAAGAGATGTGTCTTTCTCCCACACATCCACCCGTGTCCAGAAACTCCCTCTCCCGTTCTCCCCCAGAGGAGCCGCAGGACGGGGAAGGATGGGCAGGGCTCTCCCTTGGTACTAAAATGGGAGAGTTCCCTTAGCCCCCTCACAAGACCTGCGGCAGGGGTGTGGCTTGCCCAGCAGCTCACACCCCCAGGGGGAGCGTGCAGAGGAGCAGGTGCAGAGGTTGGGGTGAGTGCTTTGGGCTCTGGCCTGGCACAGTAGTGTCTAGGGGTGGGTGCCTGCAACCCTGGTATTACAAAGCTCTTTCAGCATTGCTGTCTGCAGACGGTTTGAGTGTTAATCAACTCAATGGACCGCCTGCCTTATCACAAGGGCGGAGTGTGACAGCCTTCTGTATCTCAAGCTCTTGTCCAGTGTCCCAGAAGAATCAGATCACAGGTGGGCTGCAAGGATGACTGCAAAGTTTTATTGAGTAGTGGAAGTGGCTCTCAGTGAGATGATGCGGAGCCGAAGGTGGACGGGTGAGGCAGATAATCTTCCCCTGGAGTTCCCTCTTTCTCCAGGTTCTGAGCTTCTTCTCTCCTTCTCTGCTGCTCCGCCCTGCCTCTCCCTGCCACTGTTTGCCACCCTGCTGCTCTCTGCTCCTCTTCACCATTCTCTGCCGCTTTCTTCCTCTGCTCCTCTTGACGTTCCACCACTTACGTGTGTGCCTGCTAAGGCCTTGGGTTTATATGAGCACAGGACTAGAGGCATGGCAGGCCAGAGTGGTCGTGGAAAATGCAACATTAGGGGCAAAAAACAGGAGTGCCCGTTTTCACTTAGGTCCGAGGGCACAGGCCCCAGGGTGGAGCCCTCACCACGGACCCCCGCCCTTCTCTACCCAGCACTTCTCTGCCCCCTTCCATATCAGTACTGCGGTTGCATGTAACATGTCACCAGAATTAACACATTGTTATTACCAAAAGAAAAAAGGAAAGGAAAAAAATCCCCACAGCTACCTTCTCTCTCTGTCCCTTGGGCCAGGGAAACTGGATATGTGACATGACCCAGGACAGCTGCTCAGGACACAGCATGCTGGGGCAGGGGAGGAATGTTCTGGTCAGTGCCTTGGGCTGAGCCCACTTCGGGTTTCTACCCTCTCGTCTCCAGACCACCAACAGAGGAGGCCTTTAGGGACTTGAGGTCTGGGCAGCTGGGGGCCAGGAGTAGTGGGAGCTGCTCTGGAGCTGCTGAGATGAGGACGGGGTCACTGTCCCTGCTCCTTCCCCAGAGCTGGACATTCCCTTCCGCAGCTGCCATAAGGACATTTATTCTCTTCCTCAAAAGTGGGTGCCATCCCTCCCCCGACCTCACTGTTGGGTAGAGGGAGGATGACCCAGGGCTAGGAGTAGGGAGGCAACTGCAGGGAGGGGTCGGCTGTCTCTTTGGTGCTTGGTCTTCATTATCAGCACTCATCTGGGCATGTGCTAATTCCACATGGGGACTTCTCCCCACCCCCACCCTTCTGTCTCATCTCTTGGCCTTGCCTCTGTTCCTGACACTGTTGCAACTCCATAGGGTGGGGGCAGACAAGGCCCAGTGGCTCTCACTGGGTCACCTTCACGGCCATGTGCAAGGGGAAGCTATGGGCCCTTGGCTGGGGGTCTCCCCTGCATCTCTTAATTTTATCTCTGCTGTTTCTGTTCTTGAGAAACTCTTGGAGGGAGTTGTGCACAGAAGTGGCCCCCACACTCACCTGAGTCCTACAGTTTTTGGTGATGGATTTTGTTTTTTATTACCTCATTCCTTTGATTTATAAGGACTCTGCCCCTACTCATCACATGTGCTCCCAGCCTAGGCTCAGCTGCAAATCGAGCCCTTGGGTCCCAGAAAGTGGTCTCACCAACTGCAGCCTTCTTATCCCACATCCTGACCACGAGCTCTAGCTGAAACTCTCAGAAACAGCCTAGTTCTCTGAGAGGGGTTGGCTGGGCTCAGCCCACCAGCTTCTGGACTCAGTTTCACCTCTGGATCAAACAGGTAATAAAGAGAATGTTGCCAAGGGAGTCTAAACATTATGCTGGATGCATGTTAGGGCTGCAAGAGAGGGAACAGCCATACCAGTTAGAAGGCAGTTACAGTCCAGAAAGAATGAGGTAGTTTGAATAAGGATATCCACGAAACAGTCGAGATGCATCTCGGAAGCAGAATCAGCAGGACTTACTGGATGTGGAGAGTGGTAGAGAGTCAAGGCCAGCTCCTAGCTGTCCAGCTTAAGCCACGGGGTGGATGAGAAAGACTTGATTCAGCACAGATTTACATGGGAAAACCAATGTTCAGTTCAGGACACATTAAAACTGTGTGGAGTGTGGATGCTGTGTTACCATTTGGATATGTGACATTGTGTCTCAGAGGAGAGGTCGGGACTGAAGATAACATTCAGAAGCTTCAGCGTGGGAACAGTGTTTAGAACCATGGTGGACTAGACCATTTTTGCATTGCTATAAAGGAATACCAGCAGCTGTATAATTTATAAAGAAAAGAGGTTTAATTGGCTTACAGTTTTGCAGGTTGTACAAGAAGCCTGGCACTAGCACTGTCTCTTATACACATCTAGATGTGTATAAGAGACAGGTTTTGCAGGTTGTACAGGAAGTGTGGTGCCAGCATCTGCTTCTGGTGAGGCCTCAGGAAGCTTACAGTCATGGCTGAAAGAAGAAGAGGAGCTTGTGTGTCACATGGTCAGAAAGGATGCATGAAAGAGGGAAGGAAGAGATGCCACACACTTTTAAACATCCAAATCTTGGATGAACTCAGTGAGAATGCACTCGTTACCAAGGGAAGGGCACCAAGCCATTCATGAGGGATCTGCCCCCATGACCCAACCACCTCCCACCAGATCCCACCTCCAACATTAGGGATTACATTTCAACATGAGATTTGGAGGGGACAAATATGCAAACTGTATCACATGGCGATTGAGGAGACTATCATAGAGAGAGGAAAGAGAGTGAAGAAAGCCTGGACTGATTCTTGAGGAATTCTGACATTTGAAGATAAGGACACGAAAACTAAGTTGGAAAGTGATGAAGCAGAAAGGCAGGAAGAAAATAAGGAATGTGGTGTCAACAGAGGCTGGCAGCAAAAAGAACAGAGACAGGGCTTAGGGGATCAAAGGGTAAGTTCAAGGGAGGCACATGTGTAGGCAAAGGGGACACATGGGAGGTTTGGCCTTTGAAGACAAGAGAGGGCCTCCCTTTGTTTTACAAGAAAGAAGAAAGAAGATTTGTCTAAATCAGGGGTCAGCAAACCTGCAAAGGGCCAGAGAGTAAATATTTTGAGTTTCCAGGCCCATATGGTCTCTGCTACAGCACCACTGCTATGGCAGGAGGGCAGCCACAGAAAATAAGTCAACACATGCGTGTGGCTGGCTTCCAACGAGACTTTATTTATGGACACTGGAGTTGGAATTTCATAGAATTTTCATGTGTCATAAAATATTATTCATCTACTTTTTCCAGTTATTCAAAAATGTAAAAACCACTGTAAGCTGGTGGGCCGTATGAAAACACGCTGAAGGCCAGATCTGGCTGATGCGCCATCGTTTGCTGGGTCCCGGTCTAGATACTGGCAGGAACGTAGTAATATTTCTAAAACAATTGTGCACGGGGGCTGGGGATGTGAAGGGCAACATGTTCCACTCACAGAACTCTGTCACTTCAGTGAGGTGTGAGTCACAGGCTTCAGCTGAGGTAGGAGTAGGCTTGAATTGCCACAGGCAGAGAATTCTTGAGAAGACAAGGAAGCTGTTTTATCGGAATAACACAGTGGCATGCAGAGCAGAGTGGAAATCCCACAGAAGCATGACGGTGTCAACCGATGGGAAGGAGTGAGGCTTCTGGAGGCTCTGACATGGAAGCTGAGTCTTCAAGGATGGTCCGAGATTGTGAATTCATTTAAAAGTGGGAAGCAGTATTAAAGTGTGAAGAGACCAAGAAGAAGTCATCATCTGCTACAACATGGCCGTTTACAAGTGACAATAATCACATTCAATAATTTCTGTTTTAAGCAAATTGCCTTTGAATGATACTAAAACAGAGATTGACTGTAGTGTAAAATGTCCAGACATCCCCCAACAGGCCAGTGGGCTGCCTCGCACACACATCTGGTCAGCATCTGGAGCGCACAGAGGAGAAAATTCATCATATTTGCTCTGCATGTTAAACTCGGGGGCAGCCAGAGAAGTTCTTGTTCGTTTCAAATCAGGCAAATTTGCTCAATTTGGGAACAGGATATATATAAGGCCTTAAACGCAAGTCCCATTTCCAGTTTCTGTGGAGTCTAGTATAAGCTCCTGGAGGATAATCTCACCTTCAAACCAGCTCAGCCTTTGTTCCTTCTGGAATGGTACAAGAAGAGTCAATGTCTAAGAGAGCAGAGCTGAGATTTCGGAGTAGGGATTCACAATTCTGTGTTCTTAAATTTATATTTACATTTCAGAGTGTCTGGTAAATCAACATTTTTTAAAGGCAACATGTCGACTCTAGTTATTAAAAGATTTGTTCAAGAACATTCATATTTTAGGCTTTAAGATCTCTTTTGGAAATATCCAATTAAGTTCATTTTAAGTTGTAAAAGAAATACACACCTTTAGGGGGAGGTGGTTTTTAGGTAACATGCATGTTTTGCAATGCGAAAAGCACTTGAAACGTTTATGGAGAGATGAGTTTAGAATTGTCTTTGCCTTGCACCTCATATCAAAATAAATCCTAGGCTCCTCCCTTTACCTAGCGTTTTCCTTAGAGGAAGATCTATTATTGTTTCCTTCTTACGATAAACTGGTTTTCAGTCTTTTTAAAAAAATTTTATGTATTTATTTATTTTAAGATGGAGTTTCACTCTTCTTGCCCAGGCTGGAGTGCGATGGCACAATCTTGGCTCACTGCAATCTCCGCCTCCCAGGTTCAAGCAATTCTTGTGCTTCAGCCTCCTGAGTAGCTGGGATTACAGGCATGCGCCGCCATGCCCGGGCTAATTTTATATTTTTAGTAGAGATGGGATTTCTCCATGTTGATCAGGCTGGTCTCTAACTCCCTACCTCAGGTGATCCGCCTGCCTCGGCCTCCCAAAGAGCCGGGATTACAGGTGTGAACCACAATGCCCGGCCTTTTGGTTTTCAGTATTTACAAACAAAAACACAGATAGAGGTAATAATGACCTCAGGCTTTGTAGAATTCCCACTGTAAAATGTCTATAATAAATCAATTAAAACTATACACAGGGTGCAGATGCCAAGTGCCTCTGATTAGTAGACACCAACGGGTTGGAAGTATTATTAATAACTGGCAGGTCAGAATTTCTGGGATTGGAAGGAAGTAGTAACTAGTAACTAGTGTTAGTCTCTGAAGATGCACACATCACCACTCGAGACCCCTTTCACCGACTGTTTGAACAAAAGAAAGAACAGATCACCTTTCTTCAAACTTTGTTTTAGTTTAATTGAATATTATAACAAATTAAAATAAATACAGCAAACTAAAACAAAAACACTGGACTTTTCTATGAGTGCAGATGGTGAAGCTGAATGCAGAGAGCTTAGCTTCTTTTCCGAAGGAGTCCTCAGATGATGAGAGGCAGGGTCATATGGGATGAGAATGGGAATCTTTATCTTCTAAAGTGGTCTTAGACCTCTGGACAGATGGTGTCCCAGGAAACCGACTCGATCTGATTTTGACAAATATCTTTGTTTAAATCTTCTGAAACCTGGAACATTAAAATAGCTTTGTGCTCCTTTTAATTTCTGGCAAAGAGAAATTGGTTTGGCTAAAGAGCTCTTTTGGAGGGCATTGGCATGTTCATATGTATAGGATTTGCCTTTTAGCCCAAGCTAAATAAAAAGTCAGACAATTATGGCTTTGGAGTTCTCTTCCAAGAGGCAAATCAATATTTTTTTAAAGGCAACATGTAGGCTCTAGTTATTAAAAGATTTGTTCAAGAACATTCATATTCCATAACCTCATGTCAGAAAAATTCAAGCAGTAAGACATCTAAAGAGTGGGTTTTTGCAGCTTTACCCTTTTCCTTGTTAGCACTTCATAAAAAGTGACAATCCAAATATCCTTTGGCTTTTTTGCATTGACTTCTAACTCTTACCTTCTAGTGGTTTCTCTCTTTCGATGAGCACTCCTGTATACATTTTTCTTCTCTGTATTCAAGAGTATTTGAAACCTACTTTCCTTGTGAGAGACATCATCACTCTAGAGAAATAACTGAATGATTTTTCACAGATATAGTACATAAGACCAAATAGTCACAATATGTGTCTTGATATTCTGCACATCACACAAAAATACGGATGCTATAAATTTCCTTGATTTGGTAACCATAAGTCCAAGGAAACATTAAATTTTATTTTAAGGGCCAATAAGCAAAATAAGGTTTTGCTTTTATAAACTAAAAAGCATTGGGGGTAAAGAGATAGCTTAAAGCTATTTTAAAAACAGCATTTCTTTGCATTTAGAAGTGGGGATGGCTAGGATGTGAAGGCAGAGATGAGGCCAAAATAGCTTTAGAGATTTTTATCTCACATTTCTAAAACTTGGAGTGTATTCTGTTAGGGATAAAATAGACAATTTCTTCTAATTTGAAGATAGAATAATCTATTTGTATGTACAATCGAGTATGCTATGGAATATTTAGTCGTTTGGCCAAATGAGAAATACAATTAAACTTTCCCTTGAGGGGGGAGATTTTTATTTGGGAAAAGGGAAAGGGCAAAGAGAAGTCATACTCTTCTACTTACAGTAAACCAGTTATAAAATTAAAGAAGATTATTTTCTTGCTTGTGGGGAGAGTTGTAAGAGAATAATCCATTTCTAACTTTCTCTAAATACAGGGACACGTCAATTTTTTGCCGTTTTCGTGCCAATTCAAAGCCAACTCCCATAGAGGCAACATTGCATAAGGAGATGAAATATTTTCTACTAAAAGAAAAACACTTTGAGTGTTTCCATATTTTGTTGTTGTAGAATGCTTTTCCTTTTAAAAATTCTGTTTTTCTCGGTTGTTTAGCCAAACTTCCAACCAGGCACATCTAGCATCAATGAAAGAAAATGTCTTTTTTAAAAAACGGAAAGTTTTAGCCAAACCGAATATCCTGATTTTTGATAAGGAAGTCCCAGTAAGGATGGCTTCACGTTTTGTAGATAATTTCTCACTTTCATGTTTCTGTTGGAGGTCGAACGGGGTTGCTGCCTGCGTAGCACGGCAGGGGCTGTGAAGAAGCATGGCCTTAGCATTCTTTGGGAGATTCCCTGGTGTTGGGAATTCTTTAGGCAACAATATTACAATCCTGACTTTTGAACTACGCATCTGGCAGAGGATTTTCAACTCTTTTCTCACCCAGAGAAAGCTGAGATAGTGAAAGAAACTGCAGCAATGTCAAAAAGGATGAAAAGGATTGACAATAACGTTTTATTTTTAGAAAGCTATTATTTGAGCTTTACACTCCTGCAGGCATGTAAAGATAGCCTCTTTATCCTTTTTGTTTAAACTGAAGAACAAAAACAGTTCCTAATAACTACTACTGATATCTACTCTCAGAATACACTCATTAGAAAAAGCAGAAATCTTTTTAAAGCATCATGTTAAAGTTTGCTGTTTCGTCCAAATAAGAATGATACTATTTTAATATACTCACAAGTGGTTTAATCAGTTTAACATTTATAAATAAAATAAATAAACGTAAATGAATAAATAAGTAAGTAAGTTCCATGAGAGTATGTATTTAATCTGTTTTATTTACTGATGTAGCTTCGGGACTTGGAACAGTTATCTGGCACATGGTAAGCTTTCAGTAAGTATTTTTGTATATAAAGAAACAAATGAATATTGAGATTCGTCTTGCATAAATGTACCCTAGAACTTAAAGTATAATAACAATAATAATAATAAAAGAGGAGATTTGCAGGCTCCAAACTGTTTTATTTTTCAGATTACTAGTTTAGTCTTAATATATCTAGTGCATTTAATGTATTATTATTGTTGCATTTTATCCAATAAATGGCCTTCCTTCCTGCTCTTCCTTCTTCACCATTTTTCTGTTCTACTTTGATGTTATATGATGATTTTTCCCCAGGCCATGCCAATACTCACAGTGGACAGGAATCTGTGACTCGCATAAGCCAATTTCTGTGGTTTTCTTTTGTTTTTTCCTTTCTAGTCTCCAATTAAGTGATGGCTTTACCGAGACATTTTTATATTTCTCAATTTGTCACCATTTTCATTTTAATCTGTTTTTCTACTTTTGTCGATTATTCTTAGCTTTGTTTTTCCATTTTCCTCCAATTTTCATTAGCTCAAATAAATATCACTAATATTCAATCTTGTTATCTTTGGTTCAGGGTATATGTGAGGATTTCTCCAAAGTAAAAACTACTTTCTTTCTTTTCTTCTTAACTTAAGTGGTAGTTTATTGTTTTGCATATGACCAATAGTTTAAGCTCTTTTTCATCTCTCTTTGTTCAAATTTGCAATTGTTGTTTACATTTGCAAATGTTGTTTCCAAGTGTTTGTGTTGCTCTTCGTAACTCTGTTCTTATATGATATTTCCTTATATAAAAAAGCTTTATTGAGATACAATTTACATAAAATAAACCGACTGTATTTAAACTGTATAATTTGATGAATTTAAAAAAAAAAACGACCAGAATAATAAACAGATTCATCGTCTTTAAAAGTTTTCTGGTGACCTCTGCAAACTTAGTTGGGGCCCTCTGAACACCTCCAACCTGGTCCCTAGGTAACCACTGATCTGCTTTCTGTCATTATGAATTAGTTTGCATTTACTATAATTTTATATTAATACAAATGAAATAATACAGTCTGTACTCTTTTGTTCTTTAGCTTTTTTCACCCAGCATAGTTCTTTTGAGGTTCATCTTTGTGTGTGTGTATGTGTGTGTGTGTGTGTGTGTGTGTGTGGTGTGTATAATTCAGTCCTTTTTATTCCTGAATAGCATCCTATTGCAGAGATGAACCACAATTTGTTTATATACTTATCTATTAATGGACATTTGGGTTGTTTCCCGGTTTTGGCTATTATAAATAATGCTATTATGAACATTCATGTACAAGTCTTTGCCTGGATACATGCTTTTGTTTTTCTTGGTTAAGTACCAGGGAGTAGAATGACTGAGTCATATATATATGTACACGAATATATATATATATATATAAAAATACATATACACACACGTATATACATATACATATATATGTGTGTATAGATTTTTTTATGAAACTGCCAACTGTTTTCAAAAGCGCTTGTAAAATTTTACATTTTTATCAATTGTATTTGAAAGCCCCATGTCTTCCATTTTCTCACCAAAATTAGTGTCATTAGTATCTTTTTAACTTTAGTCACTTCAGTGGGTGTGTAGTGGTGTCTCACCGTGGTTTTAATCTGCATTTCCCAAACAACTAATGATGTTGAACATCTTTTCATGTGCTTATTTGGCATCCATATATTTTCTTTGGTGAAGTGTCTATTCAAACCTCCTACCCATTTTTTTATTAGATCATTGGTTCTTATTGATTTTGAAAAGTTCTTTATACGTTCTGAAAATAAGTCTCTTATTGGATGAAAAGTTTGCAAATGAATTCTCCCTGTTGTTTCAGTTACTTAACAGTAGCTTTTAAAGAGCAGATTTTCTTCACTATAATGAAGTTCAATTTATCAGGCTTTTCTTTTATGGATTATGCTTTTGGTATTTTACAGAAAATCCTAAAGAATCCAGGAAGAAACTATTAGAATAAATAAATGAATTCAGCAAAATTGCAGGATACAAGATCAATACACAAAAAACAGTTATATTTCTAGAAACTAGCAATAAATAATCCAAAAATAAAATTAAGAAAACAATTCCATTTATGATAACATCCCAAATAATAAGATGACTAGTGATAAATTTAATGAAGGAAGTGCAAGACTTGTACACTGAAAAGTATAAAACATTACTAAAAGAAATTACTAAAGCCCTAAATAAATAGAAAGATATTTTATGTTTATGAGAGCGAAGACATAATATTGTTAAGATGACATTATTACCCAAAGTGATCTACAGATTCAATGCAATCCCTCTCAAAACTTTAATGAGCTTTTTTTTTTTTTGAGAAATGGAGAAGCTGTTCCTCAAGTTCACATGAAATTGCAAAGGATCCCAAGTAAGCAAAATAACACTGACAAAAAAACAAAGTTGGAGGAATCACACTTCTTGATTTCAAAACTTAGTACAAAGTTACAGTAATCAAAACAATGTGATATTGGCATAAGGATAGACATATAGATGGAATAAAATGTAGAATCTAGAAATAACTTCATACATCTATGGCTACTTGATTTTTCACAAGGGTGCCAAAATCATTCAATGGGAAAAACAGTTTTTCCAACAAATGGTGCTGAAACAACTGGATATCAATGTACAGTAGAATGAAATTGGATTTCTACCTCATAAAATAAACAAAAATTGACTGACAAGTTGGTCAACAACCGAGAGTTAAAACTATTAAACTGTAAAAATATATAGGAGTAAATCTTTATGATCTTGGATTTAGCAAATTAATTTTTTAGATGTGATGTCAAAAGCATGAGCAACAACAACCACAAAATAGACAAATTGGACTTCATGAAAATTAGAAACTTTAGTGAGTCAAAGGATATTGTGAGCTTTGTTTTATAATGCATTTAAGTTAAATGGAAATAGTTTGATCATTTAGAATCTTGTTTATAAGACTTGTTAGAATCAAATCAGTAAGGCAAATTTTTTCACTGTTTAGACAAACCCCTTTGGAGTACTCTACCCATTGCCCCATGAATCAAGAGGTTTCCTTGCCACTGGGAAGAGTTACTATTCTTGTCCCTGTATATGTTGAGCTCTTGTTCCTATTCTGATCCTTTCATGCAGTTCTTTCTGTGGCATGCACTGGTCAATGCTGAATACTCAAGGTGATCCTTTGCAAATTTTTGAGTTCTCTCTCACTGTGCAACCTTTTCACTTTGGGTACTCTTATATTTGGTCTCCCTAGACTCTCAGATTTGTCTTCTCACCAAGGAAGTCTGCTAGGGTCTGCTTTGGTTACACCTGCTTACTCTGTGGACTAGAAATTTGCCTAAAGTTTTTGTTTTTAACAGTTTTATTGAAATATAATTCATTTACCATACAATTTACCCATGTAATATTTATATTTCAATAGCTTTTAGTATATTCACAGAGTTGTGCAATCATCCCCACACTTAATTTTAGACCATTTTCATCACCTTAAAAAGATTACTCAGTGTTTTGTTCCAAATGAATGAGGAACTTTACATATATTATGAGTCCTTTAAGCCAGACTTTTCTCCCCTATAATACAGCATCATTTTTATCATATTTCAAGTGAATATTTATGTGTAGATCTGTTTGTGAGTTCTTTATCCTATTCCATCAATTTATTCTTGTGCCAGTAGCACACTGTTTTAATTACTATAGCTGGACTATAGGTCCTAATAGCAGCTTTAAGTAGTTAAGAAGTTTTCCACATTTATCCTATTAGATTGCCTTAACTATTCTTGGCCCTTTGTATTATTTCCACATAAATTTTAGTCAACTTATCAATTTATATAATATTTCTTATTTAGATCTTTAACATTGTATTGAATTTATAGACATTTGGATGTTTAGATAATTGACAATTTTTACAATACTGATTTCTAATCCATTTAGCTTAGAAACTGTGGCAGTTTTCAGTGTACAGAACTTATATGGTTTTAGGTTTATTCTTTGGTATCTGATTTTTTATGTTATTGTAAACTGTTTCTTTTTGTATTTTTTTCATATTCAGGTTATCTTCAATGACTTGGAAAGACTTGCATATTAATTTTAATAGTTTAGCTACAGATCATTTTAGATTCTCTAGATATACAACAATGTTATCTATAAATGAATTTAATGCTTATGCCCTTCATTTCTCTTCCTTGCTTTATTGCACAGGCAGAGATCCCTTGTAAAACATTGAAGTGATCATATTGGGTATTTGTTTTTTAATTCCTAAATTCATGATCATTAAATTTAACATTTTCTGTGAAACATTCAAATAAATGCTGTTTATTTTTCATTTTCCTCAATTCCTTGCTTGCTAAGAGTTTTTGCCACAAATTATTATTGAATTTTATAAGATATTTTCTGCATCTATTAAGATTATGTTTTTATCTTTTTAAAAGTTAATGTGGTAAATGGAATTAATTAATTTTTGAGTAGTAAATCTCTCTTCCATTCCTACAACCACCATAAAGTCCTTATATACTATCCTTAGTATACAATTCTGTATTTGATTTGTTAGTATGTCATTTGGCATTTTAGCATCCATTGTAATGAGAAAGATTAGTCTGTAATTTTCATGTCTTATAGGAACTTTGTTAGGATTTAGAAACAAGATTGCAATGGTCTTATAAACAATCATGGGATCCGCACCAAGATGGCTGAAAAGGAAGAGCTCCAGCCTCTAGCTCCTGGCGTGAGCGACACAGAAGATGGGTGATTTCTGCATTGCCAACTGAGGTACTGGGTTCATCTCACTGGGACGTGTCAGAAAGTGGGTGCAGGACAATGGGTGCAGCCCAATGAGTGA